>NW_028165228.1:0-15530 GCF_964263955.1 Coregonus lavaretus | reverse complement strand
TGGCAATGTAAAGACATGTTTCCCATGCCAATACAGTGGCTTGCGAAAGAATTCACCCCCATTGGCATTTTTCCTATTTTGTTGCCTTACAACCTGGAATTAAAGTGGATTTTTGGGGGGTTTGTATCATTTGATCTACACAACATGCCTACCACTTTGAAGATGCAAATATTTTTTCTTGTGAAGCTCTTGGGGTATGTCTCTATAAGCTTGGCACATCTAGCCACTGGGATTGTTGCCCATTCTTCAAGGCAAAACTGTTCCAGCTCCTTCAAGTTGGATGGGTTTCGCTGGTGTACAGCAATCTTTAAGTCATACCACAGATTCTCAATTGGATTGAGGTCTGGGCTTTGACTAGGCCATTCCAAGACATTTAAATGTTTCCCCTTAAACCACTCAAGTGTTGCTTTAGCAGTATGCTTAGGGTCATTGTCCTGCTGGAAGGTGAACCTCCGTCCCAGTCTCAAATCTCTGGAAGACTGAAACAGGTTTCCCTCAAGAATTTCCCTGTATTTAGCGCCATCCATCATTCCTTCAATTCTGACCAGTTTCCCAGTCCCTGCCGATGAAAAACATCCCCACAGCATAATGCTGCCACCACCATGCTGGTGTTCTCGGGGTGATGAGAGGTGTTGGGTTTGTGCCAGACATAGCGTTTTCCTTGATGGCCAAAAAGCTCAATTTTAGTTTCATCTGACCAGGGTACCTTCTTCCAAATGTTTGGGAAGTCTCCCACATGCCTTTTGGCGACCACCAAACGTGTTTGCTTATTTTTTTCTTTAAGCAATGGCTTTTTTCTGGCCACTCTTCCGAAAGCCCAGCTCTGTGGAGTGTACGGCTTAAAGTGGTCCTATGGACAGATACTCCAATCTCCACTGTGGAGCTTTGCAGCTCCTTCAGGATTATCTTTGGTCTCTTTGTTGCCTCTCTGATTAATGCCCTCCTTGCCTGGTCCGTGAGTTTTGGTGGGCTGCCCTCTCTTTGCAGGTTTGTTGTGGAACCATATACGATCCATTTTTTATAATGGATTTAATGGCGCTCCGTGGGATGTTCAAAGTTTCAGATATTTTTTTATAACCCAACCCTGATCTGTGCTTCTCCACAACTTTGTCCCTGACCTGTTTGGAGAGCTCCTTGTTCTTCATGGTGCCGCTTGCTTGGTGGTCCCCCTTGCTTAGTGGTGTTGCATACTCTGGGGCCTTTCAGAACAGGTGTATATATACTGAGATCATGTGACACTTAGATTGCACACAGGTGGACTTTATTTAACTAATTTTGTGACTTCTGAAGGTAATTGGTTGCACCAGATCTTATTTAGGGGCTTCATAGCAAAGGGGGTGAATACATATGCACGCACCACTTTTCCGTTATTTATTTTTTTGAATTCTTTGAAACAATAAAAATGTTTCATTTCACTTCACCAATTAGGACTATTTTGTGTATGTCCATTACATTAAATCCAAATAAAAATCCATTTAAATTACAGGTGTAATGCAACAAAATAGGAAAAACGCCAAGGGGGATGAATACTTTTGCAAGGCACTGTAAAACCCCTTAAAGTGAAATTGAATTGAGAGAGAGAGGAGGTATGGAGGAGAGAGAGAAAATGAAAGAGAGAGAACACTTGTGCAGAGAGCTTGTGTTGCATTGCACAAACACACTGAAACTGAGACATTGATGTGACAGGAGACAGTGAGATGAGAACGGCTAGATAGTGAGAGAAGTGACAGGAAATAGAATGATAGAGAGTTTAGTTTATTTGGATCCCCATTCGCTGTTGCACAAGCTGCAGCTACTCTTCCTTGGGTTCACACACTCACACAGAGACATAGAGAGAGAGAGATAGAGAAGAAGAGAGAGAGAGAGAGAGAGAGAGAGAGAGAGAGAGAGAGAGAGAGAGAGAGAGAGAGAGAGAGAGAGAGAGAGAGAGAGAGAGAGAGAGAGAGAGAGAATGGGTAGAAGATAGAGGTGTGAGGACACTATGGAAGAGTGCTCTCTGCCATTTTGTGTCTAACACCATCTGTCACCGTGTGATTGGCTGAGTCTCTCCTGCTACCTCTCAGAGTCACAGTCTGATTGGCTAAAGAGAAAATAGGTTTCTCTCCAACATGATTCTTGAACCCTCTCCTTGCAGTGTGTATGCGCGTGTTTGTACCTTGGGTGGGCTGTCAGAGCCTGGGTACTCTCTCTGGTCCAGTTTGTTCCAGCGCTGCATCAGTTTGAGGACCATGGGCTTACTGAAATCAACCAACTGGAACCCTGTGACGTTAGCCCACCATGCATAAACCTCTCTAGAGATATGTCTTTAAAACCCTGGAGGGGAGAGAGAGAGGGGAGAAAGAGAGGGAGCAAGAGGGAGCGAGAAAGAGAGAGAGAGGGAGCGATAAAGATAGAGAGAGGGGAGAAAGAGAGGGAGCGAGAGAGAGAGACAGAGAGAGGGAGCGATAAAGATAGATAGAGAGAGAGGAAAGAGAGAGAGAATGAGAGAGAGAGAGAGAGAGAGAGAGAGAGAGAAGAGAGAGAGAGAGAGAGAGAGAGAGAGAGAGAGAGAGAAGAGAGAGAGAGAGAGAGCAAGAGAGAGAGGTGTTAGGCAGAACTGCATTTGAAGATTAACCTGACCTGCCAAACATGAACTTGAAAGCTCTGAGCCAGGGATGTACCTTCTCTTCCCAAGGCATAGAGAGAGAGAGAGAGAGAGAGAGAGAGAGAGAGAGAGAGAGAGAGAGAGAGAGAGAGAGAGAGAGAGAGAGAGAGAGAGAGAGAGAGAGAGAGTGGGGGACAGAGAGAGAAAGGGAATGCGCTGTCTGAAGTGCCTTCAAACCGTCCTCCCGACAAAGGCATGGGTCTGTCTGGCTCAGAGTTGACTCACATTTTCCTCAGAGACAAGGTAAACCACAGCCACCTGCCTGAACCCCTCTGTTTATACCACAACCTTCCCCCTTCCTCTCCTCTCCTTGTCTCCTCTCTTTCATCTGCACTAATCTAAAAAACACATCATGTGGATATGGACAGGGGTACATGCTTTCACTTGTTCAGTTGGTTCATGTTAGCACAGATGAAGGAGAGCAGGAGTGGAGCAGAAAAGGAAAGGAAACCACTTTAGACTGTTGGGATGCACTCTTAAGATGGCACACACAGACTTACCAGGTTGGCCAAGATGTAATGGTAGCCTTTGACATGTTTGCCCACACTAACAGCCTGGAGAAAGAGAAGAGGAAAAAAGAGGAGGAGAAGAGGGGAGAAAGAAAGATGAGAGGGGAGAAAAGAAGAGAAGAAATGTAATGTCTACCCTGGTAGAGGGATAGAGAGAGAGAGAGAGAGAGAGAGAGAGAGAGAGAGAGAGAGAGAGAGAGTGAACACAACATTCGACATACCAATTAGGATCTGGCAAAAAATACTTGAATAAGTTAAAGAACCCATTGCCCTTTATGGTTGTGAGGTCTGGGGTCAGCTCACTAACCAAGAATTCACAAAATGGGATGTAAGAATATTCGAAGATAAATACACAACGCAGAGGAGTAGAGGTCAAGAGGAATTAACGATAAATGGAAATAGTTGTTCTTCAGTTCAACATCTGTTTAGAATCTGTGTAGGGGTTCCAACCAGGGACTCATAGCTACATGTGGCAAGTTCTCTTTGGTCCAAATTGTCTATACATTGAGCCTGAAACAGGATACTTGGGGGTTTGGCCATTGGCCCAATTTTATTGCAAGGAATTCTAATTGGTCAGCCACATGCTAGGCTTGAGGCTATAAACTGCATACTGTCTCTTTTTTCAGTGGAGAAAACATTGAGGACAGGGAAGAATGAACATCTACCATCTACTTTCCAGCATAACAACTAAGATTAGTTCTCTTGAATAAATATATTTTTCTCCCCCTGATTTGCTTTGGGGTCTGTGTTATTGAAGAATAACATGGGGGACAAACACCAAATTGAGACTCTGCATGCAGAACTCTGCCAAAATATCCTCAATGTACAATGTAAAACACCAAATAATGCATGTCGATAACCGGTAATGATCAAAATCCAGAAAATATCCGTTATATTCAACAACCACCTAAAAGGAAGTGATTCCCAAACCTTCCATAACAAAGCCATCACCTAAAGAGAGATTAACCTGGAGAAGAGTCCCCTAAGCAAGCTGGTCCTGGGGCTCTGTTCACAAACACAAACAGACCCCACAGAGCCCCAGTACAGCAACACAATTAGACCCAACCAAATCATGAGAAAACAAAAAGATAATTACTTGACACATTGGGAAGAATTTACAAAAAAACAGAGCAAACTAGAATGCTATTTGGCCCTAAATAGAGAGTACACAGTGGCAGAATACCTGGCCACTGTGACTTACCCAAAATTAAGGACATCTTTGACTATGTACAGACTCAGTGAGCACAGCCTTGCTATTGAGAAAGGCCACCATAGGCAGACCTGGCTCTCAAGAGAAGACAGGCTATGTGCAAACTGCCCATAAAATAAGGTGGAAACTGAGCTGCACTTCCTAACCTCCTGCCAAATGTATGACCATATTAGAGACACATACTGTACTTCCCTCAGACTACACAGACCCACAAAGAATTTGAAAACAAATCCAATTTGGATAAACTCCCATATCTATTGGGTGAAATACCACAGTGTGCAATCACAGCAGCAATATTTGTGACCTGTTGCCACAAGAAAAGGGCAACCAGTGAAGAACAAACACCACTGTAAATACAACCCATATTTATGTTTATTTATTTTCCCTATTGTACTTTAACTATTTGCACATTGTTACAACACTGTATATAGACATAATATGACACTTGACATGTCTTTATTATTTTAGAACATTTGTTAGTGTGATGTTTACTGTAAAAAAAATAATGTTTAATTTACTTTTGTTTATCATCTATTTCACTTGCTTTGTCAATGTAAATATATATTTCCCATGCCAATAAAGCTCCTTAAATTGAAATTGAATTGAAATTGAGAGAGAGAGAGAGAGAGAGAGAGAGAGAGAGAGAGAGAGAGAGAGAGAGAGAGAGAGAGAGAGAGAGAGAGAGAGACTATGAACAGACTCAGTGAGCATAGCCTTGCTATTGAGAGAAGCCGCTGTAGGCAGACCTGGCTTTCAAGAGAAGACAGGCTATGTGAACACTGCCCACAAAATTAGGTGGAAACTGAGCTGCACTTCTTAACCTCTTGCGAAATGTGTGACCATATTAAAGACACATATTTCCCTCAGATTACACAGACCCACAAATAATTTGAAAACAAATCCAACTCCCAAGTGCGCCATAACAGCAACAAGATCTGTGACCTGTTGCCACAAGAAAAGGGCGACTAGTGAAGAACAAACACCATTTTAAATACAACCCATATTTATGTTTATTTATTTTCCCTTTTGTACTTTAATTATTTGCACATTGTTACAACACTGTAACAATAATATGATATGACATACTATGACATTTTTTTAATGTCTCTATTCCTTTGGAACTTTTGTCTCTGTAATGTTTTACTTTTGTTTATTTCACTTGCTTTAGCAATGTAAACATATGTTTCCCATGCCAATAAAGCCCTGTGAATTTAATTTAATAGAGAGAGAGAGAGACAGAGACAGAGACAGAGACAGAGACAGAGACAGAGACAGAGACAGAGACAGAGAGATAAACAGAGCAGTCTCTGTCGGACTAATGATGCCATCCTTGCCAATACTACTGAGCCAGCTGTTCCTGGGCAGACCATCGCACAGGTATGTGTGTTTATGTGTGTGTGTGTGTGTGTGTGCTTGTAGCTGCTGGTGTGTGTCTGACCATATTTGTCAGACCAGTGGACAGGAAGGGAGATCTGGCCAGAAAAGGAAATTATGCATGCAAAGGAAGTAGTGACATATGACTGACCAATGGGACGTTACCCTGGAGCTGGGGTCAAAGGTGACAGCAGCAAAGAAGAGGCAGACAGACACACCTGCCTCAACTGACAGAGTCACAGTCTGGTTGTCAGTAGATGGGTTCAGTGACGAGAGGAGTAGAGGGGTAGTAATGCGGATGGACAACCACAAGGCTTAGAGAGAGATTGTGTGTGTGTGTGTGTGTGTGTGTGTGTGTGTGTGTGTGTGTGTGTGTGTGTGTGTGTGTGTGTGTGTGTGTGTGTGTCTGTGTGTGTGTGTGTGCGTGCGCGCGCGTGCGTGCGTGCGTGTGTGTGTGAGGGTGTATGAGGGTGTGTGAGGGTGAGTTCTGTGGTCACCTCTTCTAGAATACTCTGCAGTCTCTCATTAGACTCACCTGTTCTAGAATGCTCTGCAGTTTCTCAGACTCACCTGTTCTAGAATGCCCTGCAGTCTCTCATCAGACTCACCTGTTCTAAAATACTCTGCAGTCTCTCATCAGACTCACCTGTTCTAGAATGCTCTGCGGTCTCTCAGACTCACCTGGTCTAGAATGCACTGCAGTCTCTCAGGCTCCAGGTCGATGACATACTTCCTCTCCTGCCGGCGGTCCAGGTCTTCTAGCAGACGACGGTACGCTGCCTCGTTGAAACTCTCCACGCAGATGGCACTCACCTGCACAGAGGCAGAGCAATTAACCTGTGTGTTTGTGTGTGTGTGTGTGTGTGTGTGTGTGTGTGTGTGTGTGTGTGTGTGTGTGTGTGTGTGTGTGTGTGTGTGCATGCGCCCATGTGGTGCTCACCTGCCAACCGTTTTGACCTGCACGCTCCATGATTGCCTGTAATATGGCGTAACCTAGACAACAGAGACACAAAGACAAACACTCAGACATCATCAACCTGGAGACATGCCTGCCAGGCCACAAAAATAACATTCCTGAAAATGTAAGCTGAATGTAAAACAAACGCACTTTGGGGGGAAAATAGATCATATATTGAAGTCAACAAAAACAGTGTCTTGGAGCAATCAAACTAAACAGAGACACTGCAAAACACTGCAAATCCCAGACGCCCCTTCCCTCACTCCTTCCGTCTTCCTTCTTGTCTGTCTAGTGCAACCCTTCGCTACAGTACCCGTCACGCCCCCCAGGTACTGTCCTGATCGCCTGTCTCTGACACCTCTGCTGTCTGTTCCTGTCTCTATCACTCCCTCCCCTCTGTCTGTCTGTTCCTGTCTCTATCACTCCCTCTCTCCCCTCTGTCTGTCTGTCACTGTTTGTCTCTCTCACCCTGATGCCTCCATCATTATGTCCACAGTTCCCCCAAACACTCCCAGAGTCTCAGCAACCAACAACAACAGCTGTCCCTGTGTAAACACTCCTCAGCCTGTCTGTCTGTCTTTATCCAGACTACCTAACAGTGTGTCTGTCTGTCTGTGTCCAGACTAACTAACAGCGTGGCTGTCCTGTCTGTCTGTCTGTGTCTAGAATGTCTAACAGTGTGTCTGTCTCTCTGTCTGTCTGTGTCCAGAATGTCTAACAGTGTGGCTCTGTGTCTGTTTGTCTGTGTCCATACTGTGTAATAGTATGTAACAGTGTGTCTGTCTGTTTGTGTCTGTCTGTCTGTCTGTCTGTGAACACATAAAAGACAGCTTGGGAACTGATCTTTGTCAACCAATGGGCACACACGGCTTCCCAGTCTCACACACATGTAGGCCTACAAAAACCTCAGTGTGTTTCAACGTGCCTTTCCTCCCAGTTTCAAATGCATTACAACAGATGAACCATCAGTACTTGCAGAACCTAAATCTGAGTGTGTGTGTGTGTGTGGGTGTGTGCCCAGCCATGCTGTCTGCAGAGCACGTAGCATAAAACAGATCCCTCTTACTGCCCATTTTCCACCACATTACAGACAGCGCGGGCTGATGGGAAATGCTAATGAACGGCCCTGCCTCAGCGAATCACGGGTGAGTGAAGCGGAAACGGCACCTCCAATCCCCTTGGTGTCGACCTAGCCAAGCCGGGCCTCTGAAAAACTGACAGAGGGGAGGGAGGCACACACACTGAGACACACACTGAGACAATGCCTTGTATGGAGGGACTGGCACTGTTAGCCACTCAGAGGGCATAGAGAGACCCTGGCATGGTGTGCGGATGTTGGAACGTCTGGCTTAGGGTTCCGTGCTGAGTATTCCCATGACGATAGTCCGGAGCGGAGGGCATCAGCTTTGCCCACTCTGCCAACACACACAGCATCAAGGGGTCCAGGCTTACATTAACATCTGTCAGCAGTTTAACCTCTCCACAAATAATCAGAGTAGCAGTTTCAGTCAGTTCAGTAACAAGCTGTCTTAATGACTGGGTTGAGACGTGTCAATTACTGGGTTGAGTTGTGTTAATGATTGGGTTGAGCTGTTTAGAGTTGAGGTGTGTTAATGACTGGGATGAACTGTGTAGAGTTGAGCTGTGATAATGACTGTGTTGAGCTGTGTGAATGACTGGGTTGAGCTATGTTAATGAATGGGTTTAGCTGTGTAGAGTTGAGCTGTGTTAATGACTGGGTTGAGCTGTGTTAATGACTGGGTTGAGCTGTGTTAATGACTGGGTTGAGATGTGTTAATGACTGGGTTGAGCTGTGTGAATGATTGGGTTGAGCTGTGTTGAGTTGAGCTATCTTAGAGACTGGGTTGAGCTGATTTAATGACTGGGTTGAGCTGTGTTATTGACTATGTTGAGCTGTGCTAATGAATGTGTTGAGCTGTGTTAATGATTGGGTTGAGCTGTGTTAATGACTGGGTGGATCTTTGTGAATGACTGGGTTGAGTTCTGTGAATGACTGGGTTGAGCTGTGTTAATAACTGGGTTGAGCTGTGTTAATAACTGGGTTGAGCTGTGTTAATAACTAGGTTGAGCTGTGTTAATGACTGGGTTGAGCTGTGTTAATAACTGGGTTGAGCTGTGTTAATAACTAGGTTGAGCTGTGTTAATGACTGGGTTGAGCTGTGTTAATAACTGGGTTGAGCTGTGTAGAGATGAGATGTGTTAATGACTTGGTTGAGCTGTGTTAATAACTGGGTTGAGCTGTGTTAATAATTGGGATGAGCTGTGTTAATGACTGGGTTGAGCTGTGCTAATGACTGGGTTGAGCTGTGTTAATAGCTGGGTTGAGCTGTGTAGAGTTGAGCAGTGTTAATGACTTGGTTGAGCTGTGTTAATAACTGAGTTGAGCTGTGTTAATAACCTGGTTGAGCTGTGTTAATTACTGGGTTTATCCGTGTTAATAACTGGGTTGAGCTGTGTTAATTACTGGGTTGAGCTGTGAAGAGTTGAGCTGTGTTAATTACTTGGTTGAGCTGTGTTAATAACTGGGTTGAGATGTGTAGAGTGGAGCTGTATTAATGAATGGGTTAACCTGTGTTAATAACTGAGTTGAGCTGTGTTAATAACTTGGTTGAGCTGTGTTAATGACTGGGTTGAGCTGTCTTAATGACTGGGTTGAGTAGTGTTAATAACTGGGATGAGGTGTGTTAATAACCTGGTTGAGCTGTGTTAATGACTGGGTTGAGCTGTGTAGAGTTGAGCTGTGTTAATGACTTGGTTGAACTGTGTTAATAACTGGGTTGAGATGTGTAGAGTTGAGCTGTGTTAATGACTGGGTTGAGCTGTGTTAATGACTGGGTTGAGCTGTGTTAATAACTTGGTTGAGCTGTGTTAATAACTGGGTTGAGCTGTGTTAATAACTGAGTTGAGCTATGTTAATAACCTGGTTGAGCACTGTTAATTACTGGGTTGAGCTGGGTAGAGTTGAGCTGTGTTAATGACTTGGTTGAGTTGTGTTAATAACTGGGTTGAGATGTGTAGAGTTGAGCTGTGTTAATGACTGGGATGTGCAGTGCTAATGACTGGGTTGAGCTGTGTTAATAGCTGGGCTGAGCTGTTTTAATAACTGTGTTGAACTGTGTTAATGACTGGATTGAGATGTGTTAGTAACTGGGTTGAGCTGTGTTAATAACTGGGTTGAGCTGTGTTAATAACTGGGTTGAGGTGTATTAATAACTGGGTTGAATTGTGTTAATAACTGGGTTGAGATGTGTTAATAATAGGGTTGATCTGTGTTAATAACTGGGTTGAGCTGTGTTAATAACTGGGATGAGCTGTGTTAAGTAATTGGTTGAGCTATTTTACTTATTGGGTTGAGATGTGTTAATTACTGTGTTGAGCTGTGTTAATAACTGGGTTGAACAGTTTTAATAACTGGGATGAGCTTTGTTTATGACTGGGTTGAGCTGTGTTAATAACTGGGTTGAGCTGTGTTTATGACTGCGTTGAGCTGTGTTAATAACTGGGTTGAGCTGTGTTAATGACTGGTTTGAGCTCTGTTAATAAGAGGGTTGAATTGTGTTAATTACTGGTTGGAGCTGTATTAATAACTGGTTTGAGCTGTGTTAATAACTGGTCCGAGCTGTGTTAATAACTGGGTTGAGTTGTATTAATAACTGTTTTGAGCTGTTTTAACTACTGGTTTGAGCTGTGTTAATAACTGGGTTGAGCTGTGTTAATAACTGGGTTGAACAGTGTTAATAACTTCGTTGAGCTGTGTTAATAACTGGGTTGAGCTGTTTTAATAACTGGGATGAGCTGTTTTAATTACTGGGTTGAGCTGTGTTAATAACTGGGTTGAGCTGTGTAGAGTTGAGCTGTGTTAATGACTGGGTTGAGCTGTGTTAATGACTTGGTGAGTTGTGTTAATTACAGGTTGGAGCTGTGTTAATAACTGGGTTGAGCTATGTTAATAGCTGGGCTGAGCTGTGTTAATAACTAGGTTGAGCTGTGTTAATAACTGGGTTGAGCTATGCTAATAACTGGGTTGAGCTCTATTAATAACTGAGTTGAGCTCTGTCGATAACTGGGTTGAGATGTGTTAATAACTTGGTTGAGCTGTTAATAACTGGGCTGAGCTGTGATAATTACTGTGTTGAGCTGTGTTAATTACTGGGTTGATCTGTGTTAATAACTGGGTTGAGCTGTGTTAATAACTGGGTTGAGATGTATTAAAAACTGTGTTGATCTCTGTTAATAACTGGGTTGAGCTGTGTTAATAACTGGGTTGAGCTGTGTTAATTACTTGGTTGAGCTGTGTTAACAACTGGGTTGAGCTCTGTTGATAACTGGGTTGAGATGTGTTAATAACTTTGTTGAGCTGTTAATAACTGGGTTGAGCTGTGTTAATGACTGGGTTGAGTTGTGCTAATGATTGGGTTGAGTTGTTTTACTAGCTGGTTTGAGCTGTGTAGAGTTGAGCTGTGTTAATGACTTGGTTGAGCTGTGTTAATATCTGGTTGAGCTGTGTAGAGTTGAGCTGTGTTAATGACTGGTTTGAGCTGTGTTTATAACTGGTATGAGCTGTATTAATTACTGGTTTGAGCTGTGTTAATAACTTGGTTTAGCTGGGCTAATGACTGGGTTAAGCTGTGTTAATGACTGGGTTGAGCTGTGTTAATAACTGGTATGAGCTGTATTAATTACTGGTTTGAGCTGTGTTAATAACTGGGTTGAGTTGTGTTAATAACTGGGTTGAGCTGTGTTAATAACTGGGTTGAGCTGTGTTAATAACCTGGTTGAGCTATGTTAATTACTTGGTTGAGCTGTGTTAATAACTGGGTTGAGATGTGTAGAGTTGAGTATGTTAATGACTGATTTGAGCTGTGTTAATAACTGGGTTGAGCTGTGTTAATTACTGGTTGGATCTGTGTTAATAACTGGGTTTGAGCTGTGTTAATAACTGGGCTGAGCTGTGTTAATAACTTGGTTTAACTGTGTTAATGACTTGTTTGAGCGCGTTAATAACTGGGTTGAGCTGTGTTAATAACTGGGTCGAGCTGTGTTAATAACTGTGTTGAGCTGTATTAATAACTGGGTTGAGCTGTGTAGATTACCTGCTCCTTCCTTCCCATTCTCCTCTTCCTCTCTTCTGCTTCCCTTAGATTGACTGACTGATTCACTGATTGACTGATTCACTGACTGATTGACTTACTGACTGACTGATTGACTGACTGATTGTGTATTGTTTGATTGACAGCTGGTACCTCTGTCTGTGTCGTAGAGGAATACAAAGCGGCTCCAGTCGTAGTGGTCCAGCAGAGACAGCAGAGCTCCTCTGATAGAGGGGCGGAGCTGCAGAGTGAACTGGCCTTCCCCCTCAGTTTGGAAACTGGGCGTGACCAGGGAGATGTGCAGAGCGCTGCAGAACGACGTCAGGGTGTGCACCGAACGCTTGTCGTACAGGCCGAAGATAGCAAACACACCCCGCGAGTACTGCGAACAGACTGCAGGGACAGAGGGAGGGAGGAGAGAGAGAGGGAGGAAGGAGAGCGAGAGGGAGGGAGGAGAGAGAGAGAGAGAGAGAAGAGAGAGAGAGGGGGGGAGGAGAGAAGAGGAGGAGAAAATAAGTGGAAGAGAATGCTTAAAGGCTAATTGTACTGTATAAAATACATAGAGCCAGAAGAACACACCATGAATACTGAAAACAGAATGCAGACAGAGGCAGAGAAAGAGATGCTCATTAATGTCTATTCATACAGTGGAATCTCGTGAAATACGTCAAACATTTTAACAAGTGGATGCTTCAGTTTGTGTCGTCCATAATTACAACAACAAATTGTAGCTGCTGGGTATATGTGAGTGTGTGTGTGTGTGACTGTGCTTGTCAAAAGAGCTGACAAAACACAGAAAATAATCATTGCAACTTGATTTCATGTCACAGAAATGTCTCCCGGTAATTATTTTGGCCCTCTCAACAATACCAATTCCACAGTAGAGAGCCAAACACTACTAACATAATTACTACACATAAACAATCCGTTTCCCCTGAATCCTCTGAGGGGTCATCTCTCACACAGACAAAATAACAACAACAACAACAACAAATGAAGTAAATAACTATGACTCTTGTCTCACTGTTACAATTCCATGCTGATGTATAGCATCCATCTCCCTAAAAACCTGCAGCTCTTTCAACAGAGAGAAAGAGAGCAAGAGAGAGGAGAGAGAAAGAGCCCTCTGACATTTTCTGTCTCTTGTCTGCTAACTTTCCCTCTCTTTTCCCCTCTATTCCACAGTATGTCACTCATATACTGCTTTGTTACAGGAGGGTGATGTGATGAGTTTGGATTATGCATCCGTAGTGTAGCTTTCATATCCTGCCACACACACAAAAACACACACAAATACACAAATACACACACACACACACACACACACACTACTCCTGCTTGTGTTTCTAAGACCCTGGGTAGTGTGTGTTTGTAGTTACTGTAGGTTCAGAAGAGGTGTCTCCTATTCCAGGAACAACATATTCTATTCACAGTCTTTCTGATTGAGGAACATGGAGATTTAAACACTACTCCTCACTGTGACAAGAGTGCCACATCAAATATACACTCTACTCTCTCTCACCGCTTTCCTCCTCTCGTTCTCTGTTCATTCTTCTTTCAGACATGTTTCTCTTGAAGTAGAAGCCCAGCCTGCGTCATAGACCTGCTCCTAACCATTTTAGTGTTGTGGTAAACACAAAGATAGAACCCCCCCCCCCCCCCCCGCTCTCCCTCTCTCTCTCTGGGGAGTAAAAGTGATTCCATAATCTTGCAGGGCTCTGACTCTGGGCTGAGATGAACAGGGATTAGATACTGGGCAGGGCCCTGACTCTGGGCTGAGATGAACAGGGATTAGATACTGGGCAGGGCCCTGACTCTGGGCTGAGATTAACAGGGATTAGATACTGGGCAGGGCCCTGACTCTGGGCTGAGATGAACAGGAATTAGATACTGGGCAGGGCTCTGACTCTGGGCTGAGATGAACAGGAATTAGATACTGGGCAGGGCTCTGACTCTGGGCTGAGATGAACAGGAATTAGATACTGGGCAGGGCTCTGACTCTGGGCTGAGATGAACAGGGATTAGATACTGGGCAGGGCCCTGACTCTGGGCTGAGATGAACAGGGATTAGATACTGGGCAGGGCCCTGACTCTGGGCTGAGATGAACAGAAATTAGATACTGGGCAGGGCTCTGACTCTGGGCTGAGATGAACAGGAATTAGATACTGGGCAGGGCTCTGACTCTGGGCTGAGATGAACAGGAATTAGATACTGGGCAGGGCTCTGACTCTGGGCTGAGATGAACAGGGATTAGATACTGGGCAGGACCCTGAATCTGGGCTGAGATTAACAGGGATTAGACACTGGGCAGGGCCCTGACTCTGGGCTGAGATGAACAGGGATTAGATACTGGGCAGGGCCCTGACTCTGGGCTGAGATTAACAGGAATTAGATACTGGGCAGGGCTCTGACTCTGGGCTGAGATGAACAGGGATTAGACACTGGGCAGGACCCTGAATCTGGGCTGAGATTAACAGGGATTAGACACTGGGCAGGGCTCTGAATCTGGGCTGATATTAACAGGGATTAGACACTCTTTATGTCCTAAAAGACACCAAAGTCCACATGGGAAACGCTATGTTCAAAGCTTTTTCATTGAATTCACTTCCACTAACATGGTAAAGTTCTCTGCATACTTCCCATTTTTTCTCGAGGCAAGCTGAAGTTCGGTAGCCGATGTCTACGCTCCTTCGTCGGTGATTGTTTGTTGTTATTCAACGAGAGACGACTTGTTTTCATGTACATTTCTTCATTGAGAAATACTGCACCAAACATCTTAGTTAGCTGTGAAATTGAGCGACTAAAAACCTCAAAATGAATGACAGATTTCTTAAATTATCTTGTTATCTTGAGTTATCTTAGATTAATTCTGACTATATTAATTCTGGCTAAGGTGTCTCAAGATGGACAAACAGTCCTATTACCGCTTTTATCTAGTTTTTCAAGCGAAGGTCTTTTAAGGGAGCATGCGAGGAACAGACATTAACTTCGCCTAGCCAAGTACTGCTAGGATCACACCGAATCAAGTAAGCAGACGCCTTGACGGAGTTCCCCTTGGCTTCTCAGTTTGAAATGTGTAACTACATTGCATTCTTGATCTCTCTATTGATCCTTTCTCATTCATCCACCATCTATCTCTGTCTGTCTGTCTGTTTGCCTCTGTCTAGCCACTGTTATATTTACAGCATCTCTTTAGCACCTGACCACTACGATACCACTAACTTTGTTAATACAATGAAGATGAACAGCATATGTGTGGTTTAAAAGCCCATCCCTACAGAGTGGCTCAGCTGCAGATATGTTAAACTCTCAACGGGGAGCTCAGCCACAGCTCCCGCTACACACACAGCAGCTACAACCATTACCCGACATCGCACAGCGCTCAGCTCTCCTCTCCTCTCTCTTTCTCTCTCTCTCTCTCTCTCTCTCTCTCTCTCTCTCTCTCTCTCTCTTCTCTCTCTCTCTCTCTCTCTCTCTCTCTCTCTCTCTCTCTCTCTCTCTCTCTCTCTCTCTCTCTCTCTCTCTCTCTCTCTCTCTCTCTCTCTCTCTCCTCTCTCTCTCTCTCTCTCTCTCTCTCTCTCTCTCTCGCTCTCTCTCTGAGCTAGGCTGCATTTCCAGTGGAGATGTGCCAGAGAGAGGTGTCATAATAAAATGTCTACTAAGCTTCTTTCTTAAAATATTACGAGGGGAGAGGAGGAACAGCATGGTGCATCACACCACAGT
>NW_028165229.1:0-64274 GCF_964263955.1 Coregonus lavaretus | reverse complement strand
AGTATTCCTACCATAGTATACATTATAGTATTATAGGCCCGAATCAAAAGTAGTTCACTATGTAGGGAATACGCCATTTGGGACACAACCATGTTTCCTCTCCCTCTCCCTTGCTCTACTCCCAGCACTATCACACAGCACACTGGCCTGACCTTATCACAAGACGGAGAGCCCTATTCAATCACCAGCGCTAACCAGCCCTGTGGAAAAGGTCACCATAACACTGTGCTTCTGCAGCTCCAGGGAGGGAAGACATGTTTTAACTGAGTTATGTGGAGGACATGGGTACAAACATTCTTGTAGTGCCCAGGAGAGTGATGTTTTAAGTCAGGCTGGGACGTGGTTAGAAATTCTGATGGAAAAGGGCACTGGGATTTAAATACCGTAGGTAAGTGATTCAACAACTATACGTCGTTCCTCTCTTCGTATCTCTGTAGACTAGAGCCTCCCCCACTCTCCCCTCTCTTTAGAACATAATTCTCTCTACTCCCTCTCTTTCTTTCTAGAGATGCCTGCCTTCCTTCTCTGTAGATCTTCCTACACATTTCTGTCTCTGCAGACACTCCCTCCCTCTCTCTCTCCTCTTCTCCCTCCCTCCCTCCCTCCCTCCCTCCCTCCCTCCCTCCCTCCCTCCCTCCCTCCCTCCCTCCCTCCCTCCCTCCCTCCCTCCCTCCTCTGTCTCTCTATCTCTTCTACCCCCCTCTGTGTGTGTACTAGTCTCAGTAGAGCTGTTCTGTTTAAGTGAATTGCAGCATATGGCTCATCCCTTATTTAAGCCCACAGCTCTACCTCCTACAGACACTGTCTTAATTCCTGTTGGATCACACTTCTGAGCTGCTAATGACGCCAAGGTGTTTTCCGTCACGAACAGCCAATTATACACACATATTCCATGAAGACTGTCTAAGACACGCTTGCTGACAGTGATTGGCACACACACACACACACACACACACACACACACACACACACACACACACACACACACACACACGGTAGAACACACATTTAAACTACAGAAACACACCAACATGGAGGATACACACCCATCTTAGTTCAATGACAGACTGGTGGGTGGCTGTACTCTATCATGCTGTGTCAAGCACTCAATAAGATGATAGGTGGCCATGACCTTGCCTGTCTTAGGCACGCTCGCTGACAGTGATTGACACACACACACACACGCACATCCACACACACACATGCAAACACTGTGTGTCTGTGATATTCTTGTGTAGAGCAGGGTTTGCGTTTGGCAGAACTGAGAAGGTTACTGGTTTAGGGACTAACACAGATAACACAGTCTCTCTGTGAGGGTGGACGATGCGCTAGCCAACAGATATGTTCCTAAACTATCCCTGCCTGCGTGCGTGTGCGTCTGTGTCCGGCCAGGTCACCCGTGATACAAGTCAGTATTCGACGTCTGAGGACGTCGGGAGATGATGTAGAGATGATGTAGAAACCGGCCTCTAGGGGCAACAGTGAGTGCTGTTACCTTCAAGTAGGTTTCTGTTTTGCTAGGACGCTGTGGATGGGCCTAAGGATCTGCCTCTGATTCCAAAGGTTGCAAGTTTGAATCCAGCGATATAAAGTTGTTTTTGAGATTTTCGTTTTAAGCCTATCCCAAAGTTAATGCCTAAACTTAACCTTAACACTTTGAAATTTGATGTTTGAGAAACATGGATGAATGTCTAATTCTGACGTGAGACTGTGAGAGCTAGCTGCTGTGTCTGTGTGTGTCTGTGTGTGTGAGTGTGTGTGTGTGTATGTGTGTGTGTGTGTGTGTGTGTGTGTGTGTGTGTGTGTGTGTGTGTGTGTGTTTGTGTGTGTGTGTGTGAGAGTGAGTAGTAGGTGTGTAGGAACAGCCAATGTGCTGCAGGCTATAGATGATATATAAAGCTGATAAACTATTAGTTCCCTATACGAGTTCCACTCTCGTCTCCCTAAGGACCACTACAGCTCAGAACAGAGAGAAAAGGCCACTACACTGCACACTCACACATTGCACACGCACAGACAAAATCGTATACAGAAATGCATAAACTACACACACATACACTAATATTAACAGGACACAGACACATCCATAGTGAACAGTAAACAACACATACAGCAAGACAAAATGTACATACACACAAACACACGCACACACGCACACACACACACACACACACACACACACACACACACACACACACACACACACACACACACACACACACACACACACACACACACACACACACACACACACACACACACACACACACACACAGCACACAGCACACAGCACACAGTACAAAGCCACATGTCTCCTATCCCAAAACCATATATAGATCTAGCGTTTCAGTGACAGTGTGTTTAGCTCTATTCAACCCTATTGCCTATAAAGTTGACCAGAGCCCTATGAGCCCTCGTCAAAAGTAATGTACTAAATAGGGAAAAGGGTGTGATTTGGAAAGCAGCCAGTGTGTTTAGAGCTAGTGTTTCTGTGACAGTGACTGTGTCCCAAATGGCACCCTATTCCCTATATGGAGTGCCCTTGAAAGCTGGTCAAAAGTAGTGTAATACATAGGGAATAGGGTGCCATTTCGGACTCAGCCAGTGTGTTTAAATATAGTATCTCTGCGAGTGTGTTTGTTCACCTCTCTGTCTCTACCCTTCTAATCCCTCCTGTGGGATAACTACCCAAAGATGAAATCTCACAAAACACCTCTGTTTACTCTAGACCCAGCTAGCCAAGTGTTTGATCACTTGATACGAAACACTTACCAAAAACACAAACAACCTGACATTTCACTCCTATCCTATCCTACTCATATCCCACTGTATTTAGTTATCAAACCCTTGTCAAAAGCCTATCAAAGGAAGACAAGTGTCTTCACTTTGACAAACAAACAACTTAAAGTGATGCTAGGGTTAGGTTTTGTATAATTTCAGCCAGTAGATTTGAAAGTAGCGCTCACTAGCCAAAATAGGTCCCCGAAAATTGCAAAAAATAATAATACTGTCATGAGCCTCTCACTCCACCGGGTTACCACCTTAATTTTCTTCCACTCTGCTCACCACTCTCTCTACTCAGCCTAACTAGCTCCACCTGTCCCTGCTCTGCTCTGCTCTAATTACTCTGCCAGCTGCGCTGCATTACCCACTACCTCTCCCAGTATTTAAGGCCCTGTCTTTCAGCTCTCCGGTGTCAGATCGTCTGCAAAGCTCACACCCGGAACCTGTTTGCTCGCGCTTCTGGCTCACCCTGGTTTTGTGACCCCGGACCTGCCTGATTTTTGGATACTCTTCTGCCCCAGGAGATCCAGACCTGCTTCTGCCATAACGACTCCTGACTACTCTTCAATCCCGGTAACTCTGACCAGCCTTCTGCCTTGCTACTACGTATTTTGGATTTCCCTTGAACTGTACTGCTGCCTTGTTTCATTCCGCCCTGTTGTGTCTGTGTCTCCCCCCCCCAGGACTTCTGGACCACCCACCACCGGCTTCATAGGACGCATCGCTGCCACTGGGGGGGGCACAGACCCAGCACATTGGACGGGATCCCTGTTACCCCTGGAGCCTTCATTCACTCCCTACTTCCCTTTTCCCTTAAGTTTTAATAAACTTTCTGGTGTGACGCAATTGTGGTCCTCTGGTCGTCTGTCTGAACCGTGACAGTACGATCTGACCATTATGGACTCAGCGCACACTTTCCCCGACATGGAAACCGATGAGCATGAGCAGCAGTTCCAGCAGCAGCAACAACAACTCGCCATGATCATTCAACTCCTCACCAACCTTACCCCAGCCAGTCTGCCCACCAGCCCTGCCCCCGAGTTACCTGCCCCGGTCATTGCAGCCGCTGCTCCGGAACCCAAGATTGGAAACCCCGAGCGGTTCAACGGCGACTCAACCCAGGTCCGGCCATTCCTGACTAGCTGCCGACTTCAGTTCTCCTTGCAGCCAAGGACCTTCGCCACGGAGGGGGCTAAAGTTGGGTATGCCATCACTCACCTGACGGGCCGAGCTCGACTCTGGGGAACAGCAGAGTTCGAACGTCAAACCCCCGCATGTGCAACCTTCGACCTGTTTGCTGAGGAGATGCTGAAGGTGTTTGACCTGGATTCACCAACCGCAGAGGCGTCTCGTGAACTGTTCAGTATTCGACAAGGCAGACGTACAGTCGCAGACCATTCCATCGACTTCCGAACCCTGGCTAGACGAAGTTCTTGGAACACACCATCGTTGGTGGACGCGTTCTTCCATAGTTTGGCTGACTATATCAAGGACGAGTTGGTCTCCCATGAACTGCCTTCCACTCTTGATGAAGCCATCGCACTGACTGTCAGGATCGACAGAAGGATACAGACCCGTCGTCGTGAGAGGGGGCGCCAAGGTCCACCTACTACCGGCATTCGGAGAGATCCGACTGGGCTCCTGTCATCTACTGCCACTCACCCAGGTCAGTTTGATCAGTCTGAGCCTATGGAGATTGGGCGAGCCTCTCTCACTCCTGCAGAGCGCCAGCGCCGCTTCACCTCAAACCTCTGCCTCTATTGTGGAGGTGATGGACATCGTGTGGTAACCTGCCCTTTAAAGGGCCGAAGCTCACCGGGCATAGGGGGAGTCCGGTTGAGTTCAATGACCATCCAGTCCTCCGACCGCAAACCCCTGCTGCAAGTTCACCTCCGCCTCTCTGACTCAACTCACACCCTGGCTGCTCTGGTGGATTCTGGCGCCGAAGCCAACATAATGGACATCAAGCTGGCACGCCAACTGGGACTGGAGAACCTCCGTTTGACACCTCCTATTCCTGCCCGGGCACTGGACGGACACTTACTCGGATCGGTCACTCATGTCACGGCCCCGGTCTCGATGGGTCTGTCCGGAAACCATCAAGAAACTATCCAGTTTCACCTGCTCCCCTCTCCAGGCCAACCCCTCATCCTGGGTTACCCATGGCTCCGCCGGCACAACCCTCAGCTCGACTGGGTGACCGGGGTGATCAGGGAGTGGGGAGAGGACTGCCACCGAACCTGCCTGCTTGCTGCCGCACTACCCCCTCGGCCAGTACCTACTAACTCCGCTCCTGACCTCTCCAATGTCCCAGAATGCTACCATGGTCTCAGAGAGGTGTTTAACAAAGCAAGAGCCACATCTCTGCCCCCTCACCGACCGTACGACTGTGCCATCGACCTCCTCCCTGGAACAGCCCCTCCAAAGGGTCGTCTTTATTCATTGTCTGCTCCTGAAAGAAAGTCCATGGAGGACTACATCAATGGCTCTCTGTCCGCAGGATTAATCCGTTCATCTTCATCTCCTGCTGGTGCTGGCTTCTTCTTTGTGGGGAAGAAGGACGGATCTCTTCGCCCCTGCATCGACTACAGGGGACTCAACGACATCACAGTGAAAAACCGTTACCCTCTGCCTCTGCTCACCTCTGCTTTTGAGTTGCTCCAGGGAGCCACTGTTTTTACCAAGTTGGATCTCAGAAACGCTTACCACCTAGTGCGGATCCGGGAGGGAGATGAATGGAAAACCGCATTCAATACACCAACAGGCCACTACGAGTATCTGGTTATGCCTTTTGGCCTCACCAATGCTCCTGCTGTGTTCCAGGCTCTAGTGAATGATGTACTGCGGGACATGTTAAACAAGTTTGTCTTCGTTTACCTGGATGACATCCTAATCTACTCCAGAAACCTGTCTGAACACACCCGCCATGTCCAGCAAGTCCTTCATCGTCTTCTGGAGAATTCCCTCTACGCCAAGGCAGAGAAATGTGAGTTTCACGTCAAGACAGTGGCCTTCCTGGGGTACATAGTGGCAGAGGGAAGTATCCAAATGGATCCTGCCAAAGTATCAGCAGTCACTTCATGGCCAGTTCCGGAGAACAGAAAGAAGCTGCAACAGTTTCTGGGGTTTGCTAACTTCTACAGAAAGTTTATCCGGAACTACAGTACCGTTGCTGCCCCTCTCACTGCTCTAACCAGCACCAAGCAACCCTTCACCTGGACCCCAGCAGCCGACAAAGCCTTCAGTACCCTCAAGGTGAGGTTCACCTCCGCTCCCATCCTCCAGATGCCTGATGTGGACCGGCAATTCATTGTGGAGGTGGACGCCTCGGATGTGGGAGTTGGTGCTGTGATTTCTCAGTGGGCTGCGGAGGATAGGAAGCTCCATCCCTGTGCCTTTTTCTCACGTCGGTTGTCCCCCTCTGAGTGCAATTACGACATAGGGAACCGTGAGCTGCTGGCTGTGAAGCTTGCCTTGGAGGAGTGGCGTCACTGGCTGGAGGGGTCCACCATTCCATTTCTCGTTTGGACCGATCATAAGAACTTGGAGTACATCCGCACGGCCAAACGGTTGAACTCCAGGCAGTCCCGCTGGGCCCTGTTCTTCACCAGGTTTAATTTCACTCTGTCATACCGGCCTGGATCACGCAACACCAAGCCAGACGCCCTCTCCCGTCAATTCCAGAAGGATGACACCCCCTCCAAGGACCCTGTGTCGATTCTGCCAAGTCCCTGCATCGTTGCAGCTCTGACCTGGGCTGTTGAGGAACAGGTGCTGGAGGCTCTCCGTAACCAGCCAGGTCCCAGCACTTGCCCAGCTGACCGCCTTTTTGTCCCCGAAGACCTGAGGTCCCAGGTCGTTCAGTGGGGACATGACTCCCGCCTAGCTTGTCACCCTGGCTCCACCCGCACTTACAACCTGCTCGCCCAGAGGTTCTGGTGGCCCTCTCTGAGAAGGGATGTACGGGAATTCGTCCAAGCCTGCCCCATCTGCAACCAACACAAGTCGTCCTGCCAGCCCCCAGCCGGATTTCTGCAGCCCCTGCCTGTGCCCAGACGTCCCTGGTCTCACATCGCCCTTGACTTTGTCACGGGGCTGCCCCCTTCAAGTGGCATGACCGTCATTCTCACCATTGTTGACCGTTTCAGCAAGATGGCACACTTCATTCCCCTCCCCAAGCTCCCAACCGCCAAGGAGACCGCCCAGGTGGTCCTGGAACACGTCTTCCGGATCCACGGACTGCCTAAGGATGTAGTTTCTGACCGTGGTCCACAATTCTCCTCCGCTTTTTGGAAGGAGTTCTGTCACCTGCTGGGAGCCACAGTCAGTCTGACTTCCGGATTCCATCCCCAATCCAATGGGCAGTCAGAGCGGGCTAATCAGGAGCTCGAGAAGGCACTGCGATGCATGACTTCACGCAACCCCCACTCCTGGTCGCAGCAATTGACATGGGTGGAGTACGCACACAATTCTCTGACCTGCTCTGCCATCGGTATGTCCCCTTTCCAATGTGTTTATGGATACCAGCCTCCTCTATTTGCCAGCCAGGAAGAGGAGGTTACTTGCCCATCTGCACTTGCTTTTGCCCGTCGATGTCGCCGCACCTGGTCACAAGCCCGAGCCACACTCCTCAGATCCGTTGCCAGCTACACTACCGGGGCCAACCGTCGGAGAATTCCTGCTCCCACCTACCATGTTGGTCAAAGGGTGTGGTTGTCATCGAAGAACCTGCCACTCAGGGTGGAGTCGCAGAAGCTGGCACCTCGGTTCATTGGCCCATTCCCTATCATAAGAGTGATTAGCCCAACTGCTGTCCGGCTCCAACTGCCTAATTCCCTGAGGGTGCACCCCACTTTCCATGTGTCTAAGATTAAGCCCATCCATGAGAGTCCGCTGGTCCCTGCTGCGCCTTGTCCTCCTCCTCCACGGCTCGTCGATGGTGGTCTGGTTTACACCGTCCGCCGCCTGCTTCGGTCCAGACGGAGGGGTAGGGGTCTCCAGTACCTCATTGACTGGGAGGGCTATGGACCTGAGGAAAGGACCTGGGTGCCAGCTAGTCGGATTGTGGATAGGACTCTCATCACCGCTTTCCACCAACGGCATCCTGATCAACCTGCAATCCGTAGGGGCCGCCCCAGAGGGGTCCCTAACCGTCCTGCCCGCTCGGCTTCCTGTCCTGTGCCTGATCCTGTCTCGGGACCTGTCCCATCTCCCGACCACGGCCCTCCGGCTTCCTCCGAGGATGAGGACGTTCACTCGGACCGTTCGGAGGAGTTCTAGCCCTCCTCCGGCTCCCCTCCTCCCGCCCGGCGTGGTGTTGCTCTTGGGACTTCTGGGGCCGTCCCTTGGGGGGGGGGTTCTGTCATGAGCCTCTCACTCCACCGGGTTACCACCTTAATTTTCTTCCACTCTGCTCACCACTCTCTCTACTCAGCCTAACTAGCTCCACCTGTCCCTGCTCTGCTCTGCTCTAATTACTCTGCCAGCTGCGCTGCATTACCCACTACCTCTCCCAGTATTTAAGGCCCTGTCTTTCAGCTCTCCGGTGTCAGATCGTCTGCAAAGCTCACACCCGGAACCTGTTTGCTCGCGCTTCTGGCTCACCCTGGTTTTGTGACCCCGGACCTGCCTGATTTTTGGATACTCTTCTGCCCCAGGAGATCCAGACCTGCTTCTGCCATAACGACTCCTGACTACTCTTCAATCCCGGTAACTCTGACCAGCCTTCTGCCTTGCTACTACGTATTTTGGATTTCCCTTGAACTGTACTGCTGCCTTGTTTCATTCCGCCCTGTTGTGTCTGTGTCTCCCCCCCCCAGGACTTCTGGACCACCCACCACCGGCTTCATAGGACGCATCGCTGCCACTGGGGGGGGCACAGACCCAGCACATTGGACGGGATCCCTGTTACCCCTGGAGCCTTCATTCACTCCCTACTTCCCTTTTCCCTTAAGTTTTAATAAACTTTCTGGTGTGACGCAATTGTGGTCCTCTGGTCGTCTGTCTGAACCGTGACAAATACAAATAAAATCCTGCAATTCGTATGATATGCTACAAATTCCATATAGTCCAATATTTTACGAATCCCGTTCAACCTTTTTAATATTAAATTCCATTCTATCCTCATCATATGCCATTGAATTTGGATATCAAATCCTTATCAAAAGCCTATTACAGGAAGACACGTCTTTTACATTATATAACAAACCTAACACTTCACTCCCCTCCTATCCTAATCATATCCCAATGTATTTGGATATTAAATCCTTATCAAAAGCCTATCAAAGGAAGAAAAGTGTCTTACCTCTGAAAATTAACAATTTAGCATTCTAGTATGGCTAACAGCAGAGCAACGTGTCTTTGACACTCTCACAGTGACAGATTGGTTTGTTCATTTAAATGTGCGGATGAGCATGTCTATAGTTTATGAACTACTGAGTGTAGTGCTGAGAGTTGTCTGTTAGATTTGCTTTGGGACAGATAAGTCTATGCTTACTGTGACACAGGGATCCACAACCTGGTAATCCGTCTGTATAACTATACAGTGAGGAAAAAAGTATTTGATCCCCTGCTGATTTTGTACGTTTGCCCACTGACAAAGAAATGATCAGTCTATAATTTTAATGGTAGGTTTATTTGAAAAAGTGAGAGACAGAATAACAACAAATAAAATCCAGAAAAACACATGTCAAAAAAGTTATACATTGATTTGCATTTTAATGAGGGAAATAAGTATTTGACCCCCTCTCAATCAGAAAGATTTCTGGCTCCCAGGTGTCTTTTATACAGGTAATGAGCTGAGATTAGGAGCACACTCTTAAAGGGAGTGCGTAATCTCAGCTTGTTACCTGTATAAAGGACACCTGTCCACAGAAGCAATCAATCAATCAGATTCCAAACTCTCCACCATGACCAAGACCAAAGAGCTCTCCAAGGATGTCAGGGACAAGATTGTAGACCTACACAAGGCTGGAATGGGCTACAGACCATCGCCAAGCAGGTTGGTGAGAAGGTGACAACAGTTGGTACGATTATTCACAAATGGAAGAAACACAAAATAATTGTCAATATCCCTCGGCCTGGGGCTCCATGTAAGATCTCACCTCGTGGAGTTGCAATGATCATGAGAACGGTGAGGAATCAGCCCAGAACTACACGGGAGGATCTTGTCAATGATCTCAAGGCAGATGGGACCATAGTCACCAAGAAAACAATTGGTAACACACTACGCCGTGAAGGACTGAAATCCTGCAGCGCCCTCAAGGTCCCCCTGCTCAAGAAAGCACATATACAGGCCCGTCTGTAGTTTGCCAATGAACATCTGAATGATTCAGAGGAGAACTGGGTGAAAGTGTTGTGGTCAGATGAGACCAAAATCAAGCTCTTTGGCATCAACTCAACTCGCCGTGTTTGGAGGAGGAGGAATGCTGCCTATGACCCCAAGAACACCATCACCACCGTCAAACATGGAGGTGGAAACATTATGCTTTGGGGGTGTTTTTCTGCTAAGGGGACAGGACAACTTCACCGCATCAAAGGGACGATGGACGGGGCCATGTACCGTCAAATCTTGGGTGAGAACCTCCTTCCCTCAGCGGGGCATTGAAAACGGGTTGTGGATGAGTATTCAAGCATTACAATGACCCAAAACACACGGCCAAGGCAATAAAGGAGTGGCTCAAGAAGAAGCACATTAAGGTCCTGGAGTGGCCTAGCCAGTCTCCAGACCTTAATCCCATAGAAAATATGTGGAGGGAGCTGAAGGTTCGAGTTGCCAAACGTCAGCCTCGAAACCTTAATGACTTGGAGAAGATCTGCAAAGAGGAGTGGAACAAAATCCCTCCTGAGATGTGTGCAAACCTGGTGGCCAACTACAAGAAATGTCTGACCTCTGTGATTGCCAACAAGGGTTTTGCCACCAAGTACTAAGTCATGTTTTGCAGAGGGGTCAAATACGTATTTCCCTCATTAAAATGCAAATCAATTTATAACATTTTTGACATGCGTTTTTCTGGATTATTTTGTTGTTATTCTGTCTCTCACTGTTAAA
This sequence comes from Coregonus lavaretus, assembly GCF_964263955.1. NCBI lineage: Eukaryota > Metazoa > Chordata > Actinopteri > Salmoniformes > Salmonidae > Coregonus > Coregonus lavaretus. The sequence continues at coordinate 53,440 of NW_028165229.1, read as the reverse complement.
ATAAACCTACCATTAAAATTATAGACTGATCATGTCTTGTCAGTGGGCAAACGTTCAAAATCAGCAGGGGATCAAATACTTTTTTCCCTCACTTTATATACCTCCTTATATATGTCCAAGACATGCTCTTATTCTCTCATTCTTCCCTCTTCAATTCTCTCTCTCAATCTCTCTCCTTATTTCTCCTTTTTTATTATGAACTTTTATTTAATCAGGGAAGCTCAATTGAGACCAGGGTCTCATCTTCAATGGTGCCCTGAGGACATAAAATAAAATATAAAACTACAAGATATAAGATAAAATAACAAGATACAATAACACGTACATTACATTAGAATGTCACAAACATCCCAGCCATCATAAACAAATTATTAAAGTCAATCAATGAACACAATTGCACACCTCGGTGAACTCATTTATCATCAGGGTTTTAAACTGCCCTAGTGGCACAAGGGAATGCAAATGTCATTCATTTTGTAAGGGATTCCAAAAATGTGGAGCGTGTGGGGGAAAATTAGAGAATTGTCTATTGTTATTTGTTAGTGTTTGTTTTACTGCGACCACAGCATGTGACACATTCCGTGTTTTTACTATCTGTAGGAACTCAGCAGATAGGTAAGTCGGAAGCTTGTATAGTAGAGCTTTGTAAACAAAAAGGAAGTAATGAAGTGATTTATGGGACTTTAATGTGGATAAGCCAACCTTTTGATACAGGATGCAGTGATGCGTATTAAAACTATCCCCTGTGATAGCGAAGGGCGCTATGGTAAAAGGCATCCAAAGGTTTAAGAGTAGTGGCTGCTCCATTCCAATAAAAGGTGTCACCATTGTCAAGAACTGGCAGGAAAGTTGACTGCACAATCTGCCTCCTGCTGTATTGGGAGAGTCATGATCTATTCCTATAAAATAAGCCTACTTTAAATCTCTGCTTCTTAACTAGCTCGTCCATATGTTTTTTAAACGTAAAATTATTATAAATCTAAAAGCCCAGATATTCATAGGCGGGAACCTGCTCGATGAAAGAACCATCCAATGCATAAATGTGTAAGCCATCTGAAATATTTCTATGGAAATTAGAAAACAGCGTACATTTAGTTTTTCATTTGTAATCAACAAGGACTTTCTGCAAGGTGAAAATCAGATTGCAGCTCCAACATAGCCTGGTCAGCCCTAGGGGCAATAGTGTATACATAACAGTGTCATCTGCATACAGATGAATGTTACAGGTTTTTGCAGATAGACCAATATTATTTATGTAAATATTAAAGAAGACAGGTCCCAAAATGACCCCTGCGGGCCACCTTTATTAATATCTGACAGATATGCAAGATTCCTGGACGAGGCCCATTTCAGACAACCTTTGAATGAGTAGGGGATGGTCGACAGTGTTTCAGGAGGGGGTCGCAGTTCCGGAGCGACCCACTAGATGTCATCCTCCGACAACCTTAGGCACCTCCTCACTCACAGTCTGGACTAATCATTATATTATTGGTGTCACCTGTGTCTACCTGTTCACCTGTGTATTTATGCCCTCACTTCCCTGTGTTCCCTTGCTCAGTTTTCTCTGCTAGTTTCTCTATGTCCAGCAATACTATGCAGTGTTTGATCGGAGACCTATGAACAGGTACTTGAGAAGTATTCTCCCCATTTCGTTATTTGTTTCAGTCTTAGGTAGTATTTCATATTTTGGCTGTCAGACGGTTTTTGGAGACTTATTTGCTCCGCCTTTCTTTTATCGTGATAAGTCCGTTATTTTGTATTCTGGCTTCAGGACCACCAGTAAAGATCCTTGTTTCACCATCTCTGCCTACTGCCTACTGTATACCCTGCACCACACCTGGGTCACACCTCACACCAACCCTTACACAACAGTATCAAAGACCTTGGATAGATCTATAAATATGGCATCACATTGATTCCTATGATCTAAGCAATTACATATATAATTTAAGACAAGCGTAGCTGCTGAAAGAGTGCTATGTCCAGGTGTAAAAACAGACTGGCGCCGTCATTCACATCGACGGGACTGTACTGGAGCAGGTCAAAAGCTTGAAGTTCCTCAGTGTCCACATCACTAAGGACCAATCATGGTCCAAACACACCAACACAGTCACGAAGAGGGCATGACAATGCCTATTCTCCCTCAGCAGGCTGAAAAGATTTGGCATGGGACCTCAGATCCTCAGAAGGTTCTGCAGCTGCACTATCGAGAGCATCCTGACTGGTTGCATCACCGCTTGGTATGGCAACTGCTCGGCATCTGACCACAATGTGCTGCAGAGGGTAGTGCGTACGGCCCAGCACATCACTGGGCCTGAGCTTCCTGCCATCCAGGACCTCTATACCAGGCGGTGTCAGAAGAAGCGGTACCGGAGCACTAAGTCTGGGACCAAAAGGCTCCTTAACAGCTTCTACCCCCAAGCCATAAGACTGCTGAACAGTTCATCAAATGGCTACCCAGACTATTTCTATTGACCCCCTTATTTTATTATTATTTATTTCAAATAATTGCACTGACTCTCTTGCACAGGCTCGATGTATACTCACTGGACTCTAACCACACATTCACACATATTATACTGACACTCCAACACACACACACACACACACACACACACACACAAAACACACACACACATGCATATTGCCGCCACACACACACACACAGTCAATTTAAATTAATTCATTAGGCCATAATCTATGGATTTCACGACTGGGAATACAGTAATGCATTTGTTGGTCACAGATACCTTTAAAAAATGGGCCTCACAATGGGCCTTAGGATCTCGTCACGGTATCTTTGTACATTCAAATTTCCATCGATAAAATGCAATTGTGTTTGTTGTCTGTAGCTTATACCTGTCCATTCCATAACCCCACCACCACCATGGGTTGCTCTGTTCACAACGTTGACATCAGCAAACCCCTCGCCCACATAACGCTATACACGTGGTCTGCAGTTGTGAGGCCAGTTGGACATACTTCCAAATTCTCTAAAACGACGTTGGAGGTGGCTTATGGTAGAGAAATGAACATTAAAAACAACCGCTCTGGTGGACATGCCAATTGCACACTTTGTGTTGTGTGACATTTTAGAGTGAGTGGCCTTTTTTTCACCACTCTCAGATACACAATTCATAAAGTATGTTAACTTTGCTTTTCTAACCAGAGTAAGACATCTATTTCTCAAATGTCCGAAGGACTGCCAGTCAGAGGTATAATCAGTCAATCTAGCCTTAGCCCAAGCTAAGTTTCTTACATTAAATATTTCAGACAATGAATGTGTGAACCATGGGTTAGATCTGTATTTTACCCTTAATCTCTTATATGGGGCATGCTTATCTGCAGCAGAGTTAAACAGAGAAGTTAAACATTTACGGGGCCTTATCCGAATCAGAGATAGAGGACACACCCTCCCAATCATGCAACCCCAGGTCATACAGGAAATGTTGCTCATTGAAAGTTCTGAATGTGTCTTTGTAATAATGCGTGGATACAATTTTGGTAGCTTAGTATCTGTAATGCAGGCAATTGGACAATGGTCACTGTGGTCACTGTGGTCCTCTGTAGCTCAGCTGGTAGAGCATGGCGCTTGTAACGCCAAGGTAGTGGGTTCGATCCCCGGGACCACCCATACACAAAAAAAATGTATGCACGCATGACTGTAAGTCGCTTTGGATAAAAGCGTCTGCTAAATGGCATATTATTACTGAGCTCGTTAGCAAAGATTCCATTGGCTGTATACTTATGAGGTGCATTTGTCAGAATGCTATCCAAAATAGTTGATTTTTCAGGGTGGTTTAGTTATCAGTAGAGTTACATTTTGTTCAGTACAAATATCTTTCAGTCTATCTCATACTGGAATCAACCAATCCAGCTTAAGTGCATCCAATATTAATAATTCAGATTTAGCATAGTTAGACATCAAGTCAGACAATTTTCTAAGAGCAATTGGGAGGGTCGAGGGAGTGTGATAAACTCCCACTAACATAACCCTGCCTTACACAGGAAGCGGCACAGGTCCTAATCCAGGCACTTGTCATCTCCCGTCTGGATTACTGCAACTCGCTGTTGGCTGGGCTCCCTGCCTGTGCCATTAAACCCCTACAACTCATCCAGAATGCCGCAGCCCGTCTGGTGTTCAACCTTCCCAAGTTCTCTCACGTCACCCCCCTCCTCCGCACACTCCACTGGCTTCCAGTTGAAGCTCGCATCCGTTACAAGACCATGGTGCTTGCCTATGGAGCAGTGAGGGGAACGGCACCTCCGTACCTTCAGGCTCTGATCAGTCCCTACACCCAAACGAGGGCATTGCGTTCATCCACCTCTGGCCTGCTGGCTCCCCTTCCTCTGCGGAAGCATAGTTCCCGCTCAGCCCAGTCAAAACTGTTCGCTGCTCTGGCACCCCAATGGTGGAACAAGCTCCCTCACGACGCCAGGACAGCGGAGGCACTCACCACCTTCCGGAGACATTTGAAACCCCACCTCTTTATGGAATACCTGGGATAGGATGAAGTAATCCTTCTGCCCCCCCCCCAAAAAAAAAAATAAAAAAAATAATAATGATTTTTTTTTTTTTTTTTTTTATTGTAAAGTGGTTAACCCACTGGCTATAGGGTGAATGCACCAATTTGTAAGTCGCTCTGGATAAGAGCGTCTGCTAAATGACTTAAATGTTAAATGTTATAAGTTTGGCATTATTACCAAGGCCCACATTTAAGACTATAAATTCAAATTGCTTGGGGACAGAGATGGTAATACACACAGCAACATTCAAGTTGTCCTTTATGATTATGGTGACACCCCAATCTGCCAGCTCTGTCATTATGTCCATTCAAAGACATTATGTCCATTCAAAGACACATCATAGTCTGGCACAGACTTTTTTAACCAAGTCTCAGTAATGATCAAAATGTATGCGTTAGTTTGAGGAGCCAGTTAAAATGTTGTCTGGACCTATGGCAGTCTCTATGGGGGTGCCACAGGGTTCAATTCTTGGGCCGACTCTTTTCTCCGTGTATATCAATGATGTTGCTCTTGCTGCTGGTGACTCTCAGATCCACCTCTACGCAGACGACACCATTTTGTATACATCTGGCCATTCATTGGACACTGTGTTAACAAACCTCCAAACGAGCTTCAATGCCATACAACACTCCTTCAGTAGCCTCCAACTGCTTTTAAACACTAGTAAAACTAAATGCATGCTCTTCAATCGAACGCTGCTGGCACCCGCCCACCCGACTAGAATCACTACTCTCGACGGGTCTGACCTAGAGTATGTGGACAACTACAAATACCTAGGTGTCTGGTTAGACTGTAAACTCTCCTTCCAGACTCACATTAAGCATATCCAATCCAAAGTTAAATCTAGAATCAGCTTCCTATTTCGCAACAAAGCCTCCTTCACTCATGCTGCCAAACATTCCCTCGTAAAACTGACTATCCTACCGATCCTTGACTTCAGCGATGTCATTTACAAAATAGCCTCCAACACTCTACTCAGCAAATTGGATGTAGTCTATCACAGTGCCATCCGTTTTGTCACCAAAGCCCCATATACTACCCACCACTGTGACCTGTACGCTCTTTTTGGCTGGTCCTCACTACATATTCGTCGCCAAACCCACTGGCTCCAGGCCATCTATAAATCACTGCTAGGCAAATCCCCGCCTTATCTTAGCTCATTGGTCACCATAGCAACACCCACCCATAGTATGTGTTCCAGCAGGTATATCTCACTGGTCATCCCCAAAGCCAACACCTCCTTCGGCCGCCATTCCTTCCAGTTCTCTGCTGCCAATGACTGGAACGAATTGCAAAAATGTCTGAAGCTGGAGACTCTTATCTCCCTCACTAACTTTAAGCATATGTTGTCAGAGCACCTTACCGATCACTGCACCTGTACACAGCCCATCTGAAATTAGCCCACCCAACTACCTCATCCCCATATTGTTATTTATTTTGCTCATTTGCACCCCAGTATCTCTATTTGCACATCATCTCTTGCACATCTATCATTCCAGTGTTAATACTAATTGTAATTATTTTGCACTATGGCCTATTTATTGCCTTACCTCCATAACTTGCAACATTTGCACACAGTGTATATATATATTTTTTTTCTGTTGTATTTTTGACTTTATGTTTTGTTTTACCTCATATGTAACTCTGTGTTGTTGTTTTTTATTGCACTGCTTTGCTTTATCTTGGCCAGGTTGCAGTTGTAAATGAGAACTTGTTCTCAACTGGCTCACCTGGTTAAATAAAGGTGAAATAAAATAAATAAAATAAAATAAGATACATTTTCTAAATCAAACTTCTGACATTTACATGAATCAGTCGAAGGCCACAGTTGCAGGATTTCAGATCAGACGGAGTCTCTAATACAAACATGCTATGTTCAGTAGGTAGCTCTCTATATGAAATAGCTATGGGGTTGGCTTGAAATGGAATAGATACAAGATTGCTTAGAACTGTGCCATTTGGTCTATGCCTCAAATGAGGATGTGGATTAATACAAGACTCGATGAGGGTTACCTGTTTCGGGCAAGGACTGATATCCCATCACTTTTTTAGTACCTTTTCAATGTTACCACTCTGCATCAAAGCTCCTCTCCTATTCGGGTGCAGGCCGTCCCATTTTACGAACTGCGGTCGCTCCCAAAACAGGCTCTGTGGTGAAGTGGAGTTGAAGAGATGTTCCGCGCCAAGACATTGGTGAACTCATTAACGAGGCTCTCCTTCCGCTTCAGCTCATCGGATAGCCGGCGAACGTCCTTCTGAAGCCGCCTGTTATCATCCATCATCCGGTCACACCAAATACACTTTTTACAGACATACCCATTTTCCATATGCGCTCGGTCTTCCACTCTGTCCCTCTGGTTAATTAGTGAATATTTCACAGCAGTAGCATTGGACACTCAATGGTTGGGCATTGAAATCCATTGGCTAGCCGTCGGTAGCCATTAAGGTTAATGCTAAAAAGCAGGCTAGCCACAGCTAGCAGCGCTAGGTTGAAGTTTAAAAAGTCCAGTAAGGTGGTGCGTTCTGTGAACAGCTAAAATAGGCAACAAAAACAAACAAAAAGAAGAGTGCTGGACCTGTACAGGCCGTCGGTCAATACACTCAAGTAAATCAAATATAAAATAGCCTATAATGAGGATAAAATAGCTCACAGACGAGTTTAACTACTCGCTCCATCACTCGCTCTAAACACAACTTGCTACACGTCATCCCAGAATGCACTCAGCAGTGCATCATAACAAGAGGCCGAATGAGTACATCATCGGCCTGTTGCAGCAGCGCAGCTGCAATGTGTATAATGTACACTCCGACAAGTTTGAGAAAGGGCTGAGAGGCATTAAGGTGACTCCACTAATGATATCAGCAGGTACAGGCCAGAGCAGCAGAGGCGTGAAGGAGAATGTTTCGGGTGAGAGGGAACATTTCCCATTCAATTATGTTGTGCTCCTTTGAATACTCTTTTCGCTCTCTCCCTCCCCCTCTATCTCTCTCTCTCTCTCTCTCTCTCTCTCTCTCTCTCTCTCTCTCTCTCTCTCGCTCTCTCTCTCTCTCTCTCTCTCTCTCTCTCTCTCTCTCTCCCTCTCTCTCTCTCCCTCTCTCTATGTAGTACGTAGATGGATACGTAGTCAAGTTTGTGTTTCATATCTCCTTCTCTCATCTGTATTATCACCTGCGTTCTCAGCCACCGTCATAGAAGCTTTTTCATTTCATGTTCCTTGTTTTTTTGCAGCTCAGATAATGTTATCTACAGTTAAGGTGTAAAGTTCAACATGCAATCTAATTGCCATTCATTTCTCCCACTTTGGTTTTTCAATACAAATCTGCTAGGGTATATGCAGTGCTGCATTTTAATCATGAGGAGTGGAGAAGAAAACAATGTTTGTTTTCCGGAGCTCTTGTTTCTCAGGAGATGGATGATCCAGAAGATTGGTGAAATTAAATGTATGTTGCATTCTGGGACACATTTTATTAATAGTGTTCCACACCGAATTATTCTTATTTTAGTGCGGCTTGGCAGATATACTTTGTAAGAGAGTAAAATCTATATAAAGCTAAGGTAGTCATAATAAAAAGCATTTCAAAACCTATTAGCTCTGGAGTTTTTTATTTTGATTACCAACCCAATAAAATTGTAGAGGAGGAAAGAGAGAGGGAGTGAGAGAGAATGGAGAGAGAGAAAGGAAATAACCTGTCTTTGTTGTGGATGAATAAGAACACTGTTGGAGTGCTTGAGGATATAAATGGCTGTGTTTCTTCTATTCTAATGCAGACACTTGAGAATATGGTCCCCGTCCCCTTCATGTTGAGTGTGTGTGTGTGCTTACAAGCTCGCTTGTCTGTGTGTTTGTGCCTCTGTCTGTGTGTGTGTGTGTTTGTGCCTCTGTCTGTGTGTGTGTGTATGTGTGTGTGTGTGTGTGTGTGTGTGTGTGTGTGTGTGTGTGTGTGTGTGTGTGTGTGTGCGTGCGTGTGCGTGTGTGTGTACGTGTGCGTGTGTATAGTATGACTCACCGTCCAGCCCCCTCCGTCTGTGGTCATGTCACAGTAGACCTGGAAGCCGGAGGGGTAGTGAGTGGGAAACACAGAGTAGATGCCATCCTCCCTCTGTCCATTAGCATACAGATCACCACAGTCACGAGGACGAGAGCCTAGAGAGAGATACATAGAGAGAGAGAGAGAGAGAGAGAGAGAGAGAGAGAGAGAGAGAGAGAGAGAGAGAGAGAGAGAGAGAGAGAGAGAGAGATACAGAGAGAGAGAGAGAGAGAGACAGAGCAAGAGAGAGGGAGAGATACAGAGAGAGAGGGAGATACAGAGAGAGAGAGGGAAGAGAGAGAGAGAGAGAGAGAGAGAGAGAGAGAGAGAGAGAGAGAGAGAGAGAGAGAGAGAGAGAGAGAGAGAGAGAGATGCAGAAGGGAAGAGAGAAAGAAAAAGAAGAGAAACAAAAGCTCTCAGTCTGAATTCCAGCTGGTAAGTAAAACAAGTGGCTAAAACATTATGTAAGCATAAACAAAGAAAAATGACAGAGATGAGGAGAACATTCCACTCATACTGTGGGCATATCTAACCCTCCCTTGACAGAGAGGAAAAGGGAGATAATGGGGACTCCTTGGGTGGTGAGAGAGAGAGAGAGAGAGAGGGAGAGGGAGAGAGAGGGGGAGGAGGTTTGAGTATAGTATTTGTGTGACAGAGACAGAGGAATCAGTAGGTTTGGGTATAGTATTTGTGTGACAGAGACAGAGGAATCAGTAGGTTTGGATATAGTATTTGTGTGACAGAGACAGAGGAATCAGTAGATTTGGGTATAGTATTTGTGTGACAGAGACAGAAGAATCAGTAGGTTTGGGTATAGTATTTGTGTGACAGAGACAGAGGAATCAGTAGGTTTGGGTATAGTATTTGTGTGACAGAGACAGAGGAATCAGTAGGTTTGGGTATAGTATTTGTGTGACAGAGACAGAGGAATCAGTAGGTTTGGGTATAGTATTTGTGTGACAGAGACAGAGGAATCAGTAGGTTTGGGTATAGTATTTGTGTGACAGAGACAGAGGAATCAGTTGGTTTGGGTATAGTATTTGTGTGACAAAGACATAGGAATCAGTAGGTTTGGGTATAGTATTTGTGTGACAGAGACAGAGGAATCAGTAGGTTTGGATATAGTATTTGTGTGACAGAGACAGAGGAATCAGTAGATTTGGGTATAGTATTTGTGTGACAGAGACAGAGGAATCAGTATGTTGGGGTATAGTATTTGTGTGACAGAGACAGAGGAATCAGTAGGTTTGGGTATAGTATTTGGGTGACAGAGACAGAGGAATCAGTAGGTTTGGGTATAGTATTTGTGTGACAGAGACAGAGGAATCAGTAGGTTTGGGTATAGTATTTGTGTGACAGAGACAGAGGAATCAGTAGGTTTGGGTATAGTATTTGTGTGACAGAGACAGAGGAATCAGTAGGTTTGGGTATATGTGCCACAGAGGGGTGTGGATATGTGTGGGTTCCTCTCTGCGCTCGTGGGAATTCTGTGATGATGAGCCCTGTATAGATTATGCATGCCAGCTTTCAGTGGGTCAAACCCCAGAATTTAAAGCAGCGAGAAAGCAGCCACAGGGCCCAAACACTACTTCTGGAGAGAAGACACTTTAGAGAGATCCCTCTTCTCTTAACAATCTCTCGCCCCTCGCCCCCCTCCACCCCCTCCTGTGTGTACAGACATTTGACAAATGTTTGCTCCCAAAATTGGGTTGTTTTTGGAGCTTGTTGTTTAGAGTTATGGCACAATTTGTCATGACGATCAACCTCAGATTCAGTAGCAGAATTGCTTTTCTACAGATAATCTATACTGAACAAAAATATAAACGGAACATGTAAAGTGTTGGTCCCATGTTTCATGAACTGAAATAAAAGATCCCCAAAATTTTCCATACGCACAAAAAGCTTATTTCTCACAAATTTGTTTACATCCCTGTTAGTTAGCATTTCTCCTTTGCCAAGTTAATCCATCCACATGACAGGTGTGGCATATGAAGAAGCTGATTACACAGCATGATCATTACACAGGTGCAACTTGTGCTGGGGACAATAAATAGCAATCACTGGCCACTTTAAGAAATGGAACACTAGTCACTTTAATAATGTTTACATATCTTGCATTACTCATCTCATATGTATATACTGTATTCTATAATATTCTACTGTATCTTAGTCCATGCCGCTCTGTCATTGGTCGTCCATATATGTAAATATTCTTAATTCCATTCCTTACTTAGATTTGTGTGTATTGGGTATATGTTGTGAAATTGTTAGATATTACTTGTTAGATATTACTGCACTGTCGGAGCTAGAAGCACAAGCATTTAGCTACACCCGCAATAACATCTGCTAAACACGTGTATGTGACAAATGACATTTGATTTGATTTGATAAAAGGCCACTCTAAAATGTGCAGTTTTGTCACACAACACAATGCAACAGATGTCTCATCTGTAACTCAGTAAAATGTTGCGTTTATATTTTAGTTCAGTGTATATATACAGTATGTGTGGCTCGGAAAGTATTCAGAAAGTATTCAGACCCCTTGACTTTTTCCACATTTTGTTACGTTACAGCCTTATTCTAAAATGGATTGAATTGTTTTTTACCCTCATCAATCTACACACAACACCCCATAATGACAAAGCAAAAACAGGATTTTAGAAATGTTTGCAAATTTAAAAAACTGAAATAATACATTTTCATAAGTATTCAGACCCTTTACTCAGTACATTGTTGAAGCACCTTTGGCAGCGATTACAGCCTCGAGTCTTCTTGGGTATGACGGAACAATCTTGGCACATCTGTATTTGGGGAGTTTCTCCCATTCATCTCTGCAGATCCTCTCATAGCAAAAGTTCTGAATACTTATGTAAATAAGGTATTTCTGTGGCTTTGTTATTATGGGGTATTGTGTATAGATTGATGAGGATTTTTTATTTATTTAATCCATTTTAGAATAAGGCTGTAACGTAACAAAATGTGGAAAATGAGGATGGTAGCACCTTAATTGGGGAGGATGGGCTCGTGGTAATGGCTGGAGCGGAATTAGTGGAATGGTATCCAATACATCAAACATATGGTTTCCATGTGTTTGATGCCATTCCATTCGCTCCGTTCTGGCCATTATTGTGAGCCGTCCTTCCCTCAGCAGCCTCCTGTGATTGAAATGGATACTGTATCATCCTAGTTCTATATATGCAGGTCCTCATCTGTGTGAAATATTTATGAAAACCTGGGGTCTGTGGCACACACGCACACACACACACACGTGTGTGTGATGCGTAAGTGTCAGCCGTTGTGTATTCCATGGCTGGCTGCAAAAGGAAGAATCTACTGGAAGGCTTCTGATGTAGGTTCGTCTAAAGCTTCTGGCAGGTCTGATATAGGTTTGTCTGAAGCTTCCCTCAGGTCTGATGTAGGTTCGCCTGAAGCTTCCCTCAGGGATCACACGTCAGGCTTTCTCAGGCTCTCACTCCGAGCAACACATCCCAATGGACACACCAATCACTACTCACATATTTACATACTGTACTGTATATTTTACACTCATAGATTCAACGCTAGCACCAAGGGTCATGAGGTAATATTAATCTCTGTTCCTGGCAGATAGAGATATAGTACACTATTGAATAACACAGAAAGAGAGATATACATTATGTATACAGGGACAGAAAAACACATATGACGACACAGAGACACACACACATAGACATATGCATGCATGGCAGACAGACAGCCAGGTAGGCAGCCAGCCAGCCAGCCAGCCAGACAGACAGACAGCCAGCCAGCCGGCCATATAGCCAGCCAGCCTGCTGGCCGGCCACATAGCCAGCCAGCCACCTAGCTAGCCAGCAAACCAGCCAGCCAGCCAGACACAGACAGACAGTTATCAGACTTACCATTGGCACAGCCTTTGAGACGAGCCCCTCTGACCGGTGCCCTCTGTAGGTCAGCCTTGACCCGAGCCTTCAGTCCCCCTGTCTCCTTCTGCATGGAGCTGAGAGCATCGCTCACAGTGTTCACCACCTTCACCATGTTGATCTGGCTCTCAGATAGCAGCTGCAATACACACAGTATTAACCATTAGTTAACCACTTTATCACAGTAGCTAAAACCAACAGAATCATCCACCTGGGCCTGTATTAAAAAGCATCTCAGAGTAGGATCAGGTTCCCCCTGTGAATATGTCCCTGTTCAGTCCAGTCTAAACCAACAACACTCCACCCTGCAGAACTACTGATAGGCCAAAGTCTGCAACTAAAGAAGGGCCCTGGAGTACCACAGTCCTGCTGGTTTTCAGTTTTTCCACTTGATGTTACTGATTGGCTGTAGATTGGCCCCCACCGTGGAGCAGCGGACCAGACCTGTGTACCTCTGATATAAGCCAATATCCCCAGCATGCTGCCTGCTGATTGGTTTAGAGAAAAGAGCTAGAGCCCATTGGAGTGATAAATGAGGTTTCAGGAGAGAATAGCACAACAAATCTCTCTAACTGTTTCTGTTGTTACCTTCTAGCTCTTTACCTCTTTACTTTCTGCTCTGTTCTTTACCGCTGTACACATTACCTAAGTCATCCTGTGCTATTTCCCTACTTGGCCAGCAGCTATATGGCTGGGTGTTGGGTACAGACACACACACACACACACACACACACGCACACACACACACACATCTCTGCCCCTGCAAAAAGCCACAGATAAGTGGCTTAGACTCCTGTGATCTTTCCATTATGTCAGCTATAGCCAGGTGCGTTAACAGCATTAGAGTAGAGAAACTGGCCTCAATAACCACAACACACACACACGCACACACACACATACACACACACACCGGGCACCGCTGCAATCACGTTACACGGGCACAGGGCCTCTACACACACACCAAGGAGATGACCCATTTTACACTGCGGAGAGAGGGAGCACCGGAAAATTGGGTTTTGTATGTGATTTTGTATACACCATGTGTGTGTGTGTTTGTGTGTGTGTGTGAGAGAGAGAGAGTGCGTATTTTGAGTGAATGATTGGATGAGTCATCAGTCCCTTGATTTCTATGAGTTCTGTGTGTAAGAGTAAAGAGGGAGAGAGAAGGGGGGAGAGGGGGAGAGAGAGATGGAGCGAGAGAGATGGAGGGATGTAGAGGCCGGGAGGGAGAGAAGAGGGAGTGAGAGAGAGAGAGAGAGAGAGAGAGAGAGAGAGAGAGAGAGAGAGAGAGAGAGAGAGAGAGAGAGAGAGAGAGAGAGAGAGAGAGAGAGAGAGAAGGGTATATAGAGTGAGGTAGAGGGGGAGAGAGCTGTCGGCAGCCCAGACTGACATATCAATTTGGATCACAATATAATTAGTTCTCATTACAACCTTCTAAAGCTGCTTCACAATGGGCTGAGACACTACACTTAAGAGTGTGTGTGTGTGTGTGTGTGTGTGTGTGTGTGTGTGTGTGTGTGTGTGTGTAACAGAGAGAGAGAGTATGTTTAACAGAGTGAGTACTGTTCTCTATGCAGAGATGATATGAGATCAGTAGTCAGTGTGTTTAAAAGGTCATACTATCTGGAGGCCATCAAATTAGTGATTGTTTGAGGTTGAACTGTATCTACACAAAGTGACTCACGCATCCTAACTCTGCGATGGTCCATATCCCTGTCCAATGTGATACTTACTCCTCCCTCAGGGGCATTCTGGGACAGTTCCTTTCTGTGTCGCGAGGTGGAACCATTCTCCTGGGCCTCTCTGTGATGCATGGCTATTACTAACCGTGGCACAAGCGGCTCTGTGTCACCATATATCTTGTCCCTGGCTACAGGCAGCCCATAGACCAGACAGTCAGACTGACGTGTCAGGGAGGAACAGCATCTGTATGCACATAAACCACTGACCGGCCAGCCAGCACCAGCGTTAGACTTGGCTCCGAGAGGAAATAAATCATGCAGGGCCGTGGCACTGCTCTGCTAAGCCGCCCCCGTCGCCACATTCACTTAGCCCCCACTACACGCTCGCCGCTACAATCTTGGTCTCGCTCTTTACGCTCTTTCTCTTGCTCTCTCTCTCTCTTTCCCTTTCTCTCTCTATACATTGTCTATGGTTTCTCTCCCACATGCCCCTTTGCCCTTCCACTCTCCAAAATGCCGTTTTTGGTGGTGGTATAATTTCCCCATATTTTTTATTTATTTCTTTGTATACATTTTTTGTCATTGTTGTTCTGAACCCACCGCAAACCTACTGCTTGCAAGTTGTTGCTAAATTCTCATCTACAGTGCATTAGGAAAGTATTAAATTAAATGTTTTCCTCATCAATCTACACACAATACCCCATAATGACAAAGCGAAAACAGGTTCTTAGAAATGTTTGGAAATTAATTTTAAAAAGAAAAATTACATAAGTATTCAGACCCTTTGCTATGACACTCGAAATTGAGCTCAGGTGCATCCTGTTTCCATTGATCATCATTGAGATGTTGCTACAACTTGATTGGAGTCCACCTGTGGTAAATTCAATTGATTGGACATGATTTGGAAAGGCACACACCTGTCTATATAAGGTCCCACAGTTGACAGTGCATGTTAGAACAAAGACCAAGCCATGAGGTCGAAGGAATTGTTCGTAGAGCTCCGAGACAGGATTGTGCCGAGGCACAGATCTGGGGAAGGGTACCAAAACATTTCTGCAGCATTGAAGGTCCCCAAAAACACAGTGGGCTCATTCTTAAATAGAAGACATTTGAAACCACCAAGACTCTTCCTAGAGCTGGCCACCTGGCCAAACTGAGCAATCGGGGGACAAGGGCCTTGGTCAGGGAGGTGACCAAGAACCCGATGGCCACTCTTACAAAGCTCCAGAGTTCCTCTGTGAAGATGGGAGAACCTTCCAGAAGGACAACCATCTCTGCAGCACTCCACCAATCAGGCCTTTATGGTAGAGTGGCCAGACGGAAGCCTATCCTCAGTAAAAGGCACATGACAGC
Organism: Coregonus lavaretus; assembly: GCF_964263955.1. Lineage (NCBI taxonomy): Eukaryota > Metazoa > Chordata > Actinopteri > Salmoniformes > Salmonidae > Coregonus > Coregonus lavaretus. The sequence continues at coordinate 37,929 of NW_028165229.1, read as the reverse complement.
CTGCTTGGAGTTTGCCGAAAGGCAACTAAAGGACTCTCAGACCATGAGAAACAAGATTCTCTGGTCTGATGAAACCAAGATTGAACTATTTGGCCTGAATGCCAAGCGTCACGCCTGAAGGAAACCTGGCACCATCCCTACGGTGAAGCATGGTGGTGGCAGCATCATGCTGTGGGGATGTTTTTCAGCGGCAGAGACTGGGAACTTGTCAGGATCGAAGGAAATATGAACAGAGAAAGTACAGAGAGATCCTTGATGAAAAGATGCTCCAGAGCGCTCAGGACCTCAGACTGGGGCGAAGGTTCACCTTCCAACAGGACAACGACCCTAAGCACACAGCCAAGACAATGCAGGAGTGGCTTCGGGACAAGTCTGTCAAATGTCCTTGAGTGGCCCAGCCAGAGCCCGGACTTGAACCCAATCGAACATCTCTGGAGAGACCTGAAAATAGCTGTGCAGCGACGCTCCCCATCCAACCTGACAAAGCTTGAGAGGATCTGCAGAGAAGAATGGGAGAAACTCCCCAAATACAGGTGTGCCAAGCTTGTAGCGTCATACCCAAGAAGACTTGCAGCACTAGAATAATATTTGTTCCGTTCCTGCAGATCTTTTCCCTTCCTGGGTTAGCTAGTGTAAATGAGAAAGGGCCTCGGGTCTCCTAGCTCTGCTAGCTTCTGCCTGGCACACAGATATACCGTTTTCCTTATACAGTACTATAATGACTACTCTCATATCCCCTCACATCCCCTCTTCCTGCTAAAATAAAAGTGCTAGCTGGGAGCAACACATTCACAACTCAAAGCCCTTCGCTCCTGTATGTCTATTTTTAATCGTGGCTTTGCTGTACCCCTCTCCCACCCAACCGCTCCTCCTCCATCCGTTGCCTGTGTTCAGTGTTCCTGGTCTGGTTTGAACCTGGGCTTTGATATACGAGAAAGCCTTTCCAGCTCTGAACAGCCACAGGAACAGAAGAACCCTAGAACACCAAAGGCTTCGGGATGATTCTCTTCTTTCCTCCTATCTTGGTTTTAGTTCCTAGATAGCAACTAGCACCGGCTTCTAGAGCAGCTGCTCAGGGAAGAATCCTATCTCTCTTATTTATTTCTCGCTTTATTATTTATTATTTTGTTTCTTTCTCGGTGTGTTTCACCAATGAGGCAGGGTGAGATAAGAAGTAATGAGAAGGAGAGGGGAACAGAAAAGAACGAGAGAAGTACAGGAGGGTAGGCTTAGTGCAAACGTCTAAAGGAAGCTCAGTCAAACAAATTCAGGCATTCATTAGGAGAATATGAGACATGTGTCAGGTATTTCCCACCAGTATTGGTTAATAGGTTTTTTAGCTAGACAAGAACACACTCACACAGTCTCTTGTGCATCTCAAATGGCATCCTATTCCATATGTAGTGTACTACTTTTGACCATGGCCCATATGGCTCTGGTCAAAAGTAGTACACTACATAGGGAATAGGGTGCCATTTGGGACACAGCCTCTGTCTCTATACACTTTGCTGAACCCGAGTGTTTCGGTCTGTTACTGTAGTGGCCAGAGGGAGGACTCCAATTAACTCCACTGTGTGTGTGTTTGTGTGTGTGTGTGTGTGTGTGTGTGTGTGTGTGTGTGTGTGTGTGCATGTGCATGCGTGTGTGTGTGCGTGTATGTTTGTGTGTGTGTGCTTGTGAGTGTGTTTGTGTGTGTGTGCGTGTGTCTCCCTCACAGGTTTAGGTGATGATAAGCAGGCTTCAATGTCCTTGGTGTGTTAGGTACATGGGAGAGACTGTCAGTCAACACTCACTCTGTCTCATCCACTGTCTGAGCCTTGTCAAGCAGCCTCAGACACACACAAACATCAACTACTGTAAACCCTGTCTGTACTGAACTGTATACTATCTTACTTGTATGAGGCGTCCCTGCTCTGTCTGCAGTGTGTTCAGGTCCTGCCCCAGACTCCCCTGGCCTCGTCTCAGAGACTCGTAGTCCATCTTCAGCTGACCAGCGTGGGCCGACAGTTTGGTCACCTCCTCAGCTAGGTTGACCAGCAGCGCCCGGTCCTGACCTTTGACCGACTTCAGGTCGGTGTCGTGGTCACTCAGCGAGTGAAGCAGCGATGTCTGCACCCCCTCCAGGCGAAGGAAGTTCCCGTTGTAGTCGGGACAGTTGGGGTCGATGAAGATGTTGATGCGCGAGCCGTCACCCCTCTCCACTGTCACCAGGGCGTTGGCCTCGTCCGGATTGGTTGAGATGTGGGGCGGGCCGTCGGACATGGGCGGGGCCTGGTAGTGATTCATGAAGAGGATGGTGCCGGTTACCGTGACGGCCAGGAGGACGGCGACGAAGAGGAGGATGGTGCACAGGAGGTAGCTGCAGCTCATCCTCTACAGGTAGTGAGGGAAGGTAGGATGGAGGGAAGGACAAAAGAAAAGTGGAATGTTAAAGCAACAGACAGACATTTTTTTACATTCTGTAACTTATAATTGAAGATTAGTGCTATTTACAGGATTTGAATATTTTGAGGTATCATATTTCACAACCCGTCCTTTATCAAATAATGTTTGTTAGGAGCGATTTCTCTCTCCCATAGCTCATTAACCACCATACACTACTACTGCATCAAAACCCAACCCACTGTGTGTCTCTCTGGGGTATACACCCTGTTTTCTAGGGAGCCACTTTTTCATCACTGTGTTTATTCAAAGCCTCCTGGCACAGATGTGGACGTCATGGCTATGTGTGTATGTGGGAGGTGGGTGGGGTGTGTGTGTCTGTGTCTGTGTCTGTGTCTGTGTGTGTGTTCACTCTCAGTGTCTTTCTGCTGTGTTGGGAGTAGAGACACTTCTATACAGTAATTCTCTGTTTCATGAACACACACTCAGTACACATAAAGAGATGGCATATGCACCCAAACTCATTGGAGAGGAACAAAGCCCAGAGGCACATAACACAAATAATAGAGTCTGGGAGTAAGGAAAGAAAATGGGTGGGGACAGAGAGGCGCCTGGAGAGAGAGCAATAAAGAGAGAGAGAGCAATAAAGAGAGAGAGAGGCAGAGAGAGAGCGAGACAGAGAGAGAGAGGCAGAGAGAGGCAGAGAGAGAGACAGAGAGAGAGAGGCAGAGAGAGAGAGAGAGAGAGAGAGAGCGAGAGAGAGAGAGAGAGAGACAGAGAGAGAAAGGCAGAGAGAGAGAGAGAGAGAGAGAGAGAGAGAGAGAGCGAGAGAGAGAGAGAGCAGCTCTCCAGCTGCTACAGGATGACAGGACTTCTCTGTCTACAGTGGGGAAAAAAAGTATTTAGTCAGCCACCAATTGTGCAAGTTCTCCCACTTAAAAAGATGAGGGAGGCCTGTAATTTTCATCATAGGTACACGTCAACTATGACAGACAGAGATTTTCTTTCTCCAGAAAATCACATTGTAGGATTTTTAATGAATTTATTTGCAAATTATGGTGGAAAATAAGTATTTGATCAATAACAAAAGTTTCTCAATACTTTGTTATATACCCTTTGTTGGCAATGACACAGGTCAAATGTTTTCTGTAAGTCTTCACAAGGTTTTCACACACTGTTGATGGTATTTTGGCCCATTCCTCCATGCAGATCACCTCTAGAGCAGTGATATTTTGGGGCTGTCGCTGGGCAACACAGACTTTCAACTCCCTCCAAAGATTGTCTATGGGGTTGAGATCTGGAGACTGGCTAGGCCACTCCAGGACCTTGAAATGCTTCTTACGAAGCCACTCCTTCGTTGCCCGGGCGGTGTGTTTGGGATCATTGTCATGCTGAAAGACCCAGCCACGTTTCATCTTCAATGCCCTTGCTGATGGAAGGAGGTTTTCACTCAAAATCTCACGATACATGGCCCCATTCATTCTTTCCTTTACACGGATCAGTCATCCTGGTCCCTTTGCAGAAAAACAGCCCCAAAGCATGATGTTTCCACCCCCATGCTTCACAGTAGGTATGGTGTTCTTTGGATGCAACTCAGCATTCTTTGTCCTCCAAACACGACGAGTTGAGTTTTTACCAAAAAGTTCTATTTTGGTTTCATCTGACAATATGACATGCTCACCGTTCTTGTGATCATTTTGACCCCACGGGGTGAGATCTTGCGTGGAGCCCCAGATCGAGGGAGATTATCAGTGGTCTTGTATGTCTTCCATTTCCTAATAATTGCTCCCACAGTTGATTTCTTGAAACCAAGCTGCTTACCTATTGCAGATTCAGTCTTCCCAGCCTGGTGCAGGTCTACAATTTTGTTTCTGGTGTCCTTTGACAGCTCTTTGGTCTTGGCCATAGTGGAGTTTGGAGTGTGACTGTTTGAGGTTGTGGACAGGTGTCTTATATACTGATAACAAGTTCAAACAGGTGCCATTAATACAGGTAACGAGTGGAGGACAGAGGAGCCTCTTAAAGAAGAAGTTACAGGTCTGTGAGAGCCAGAAATATTGCTTGTTTGTAGGTTACCAAATACTTATTTTCCACCATAATTTGCAAATAAATTCATTAAAAATCCTACAATGTGATTTTCTGGAGAAAAAAAAATCTCAATTTGTCTGTCATAATTGATGTGTACCTATGATGAAAATGACAGGCCTCTCTCATCTTTTTAAGTGGGAGAACTTGCACAATTGGTGGCTGACTAAATACTTTTTTTCTCCACTGTACATACGAACACACACACTGACGTCACACACACACACACACACACACAACACACACACACACACACACACACACACACACACACACACACACACACACAACACACACAGAGACACACACACACACAGACACACACACGTGCCCAAGCAGTGTTGCGTTATGTGGTTGCATCACTTATTTTTCCCAGACCAGATGCAGTCAGTCAGGATGCAGCTCCGGGCATCTTTTCATCTTTTCACGCATCACAATTAGTTGTCTATTTTCTCTCAGTCGACATGCAGGCAAAGAACAATCAAATCTCATTCTGCATGTCAAGCAGCGTTTGTGTCTGTGTTTTTTATAACAGTCTCTGTGCTTTCAACCATCTAAAATCACAACCAAATTCAAATGTAAAAACCATGTCTGATTTTTTGGTTTAGTTGTCATCTAAATGTGTTATCAATGTGCTTTTAACCATTTAAAATCACAACAAAATTCAAATGGGAATACAATGACAGATATTTTGTATGTATACAACAACTTAATGTGTTATCACTGTGATTCATCTAATAGCAGAACCAAATGACCTGGATTGAAGTTGATATTAGATAAAAAATGCATAGTGTAATGACCAATGCCATTCGAGATTCTGCACAGATTATTACAGTAATTGTGAAGATCTTCACAGACCTTCGACCCTTGCATGCTATCTTGAACATGCACACTTTCTATGATTACATAAGAAGACATTTATAGTTACACTAACCTCAAAATGTGGCCATGGATGTGATACTTATTTTAAGGTTGAATAAATACTGTTACAATAATTTGTAAGATAGCCTTAACTTTAAGCTATTTACTGTATCAAAAGTATTATTGAATTGTGTTTGGTCGACAACACAACCAAATATCATCATTTAAAGAATATGTAATGCTTGAATAGTTTCATCTGAGCCACTGGCTTAATCCTCCTCTTTAACTTTTATTGTTGGTTTAGTTGGAGGCGTGAATCCAACATATAATTTGTTAACTTGTCGAACTAGTTAATAGGCTATTTAATGTATTGCAAAGTGATATTTAATTGTTTTTGGTTGTCAATGCAACCAAATAGAAATATTTGAAGGAGATGTATCTTTTGTGCCACTGATTTAGTCTGCTTTATTTCCCGTTTGTCTACAAATTAATCATTTACAGTTCCTTGCAAAAGTATTTGTTCCCCTTGGCATTTTTCCTATTTTGTTGCATTACAACCTGTAATTTAAATGAATTTTTGGGGGGATTTCATGTAATGGACATACACAAAATAGTCCAAATTGGTGAAGTGAAATGAAAAAAATAACTTGTTTCAAAAAATTCTAAAAGAAAAGATAACTGAAAAGTGGAGCGTGCATATGTTTTCACCCCCTTTGCTATGAAGCCCCTAAATAAGATCTGGTGCAATCAATTACCTTCAGAAGTCACATAGTTAGTTAAATAAAGTCCACCTGTGTGCAATCAAAGTGTCACATGATCTGTCACATGATCTCAGTATATATACACCTGTTCTGAAAGGCCCCAGAGTCTGCAACACCACTAAGCAAGGGGCACCACCAAGCAAGTGGCACCATGAAGACCAAGGAGCTCTCCAAACAGGTCAGGGACAAAGTTGTGGAGAAGTACAGATCAGGGTTGGGTTATAAAAAAATATCTGAAACTTTGAACATCCCACGGAGCACCATTAAATCCATTATTAAAAAATTGAAAGAATATGGCACCACAACAAACCTGCCAAGAGAGGGCCACCCACCAAAACTCACGGACCAGGCAAGGAGGGCATTAATCAGAGAGGCAACAAATAGACCAAAGATAACCCTGAAGGAGCTGCAAAGCTCCACAGCGGAGATTGGAGTATCTGTCCATAGGACCACTTTAAGCCGTACACTCCACAGAGCTGGGCTTTACGGAACAGTGCCAGAAAAAAGCCATTGCCTAAAGAAAAAAATAAGCAAACATGTTTGGTGTTCGCCAAAAGCAATGTGGGAGACTCCCCAAACATATGGAAGAAGGTACTCTGGTCAGATGAGACTAACATTGAGCTTTTTGGCCATCAAGGAAAACGCTATGTCTGGCGCAAACCCAGCACCTCTCATCACCCCGAGAACACCATCCCCACAGTGAAGCATGGTGGTGGCAGCATTATGCTGTGGGGATGTTTTTCATTGGCAGGGACTGGGAAACTGGTCAGAATTGAAGGAATGATGGATGCCGCTAAATAAAGGGAAATTGTTGAGGGAAACCTGTTTCAGTCTTCCAGAAATTTGAGACTGGGACAGAGGTTCACCTTCCAGCAGGACAATGACCCTAAGCATACTACTAAAGCAACACTTGAGTGGTTTAAGGGGAAACATTAAAATGTATTGGAATGGCCTAGTCAAAGCCCAGACCTCAATCCAATTGAGAATCTGTGGTATGACTTAAAGATTGCTGTACACCAGCGGAAACCATCCAACTTGAAGGAGCTGGCGCAGAATGGGCAAAAATCCCAGCGGCTAGATGTGCCAAGCTTATAGAGACATACCCCAAGAGATTTGCAGCTGTAATTGCTGCAAAAGGTGTCTGTACAAAGTATTGACTTTGGGGTGGTGAATAGTTATGCACGCTCAAGTTTTTTTAATTTATTTATATTTTTTGTATAATATTTTGCATCATCGAAGTGATAGCCATGTTGTGTAAATCAAATGATACAAACCGCCAAAAAAACAATTTTAATTCCAGGTTGTTACGGATACAGGTATCCTGTGTCTTTTTGTGTTGTTCCTTTCCTTCTGCCCTAATCACAGGTGTCCTGTATGTTCCTGATTGGTGGTCGTTGGGGTGTCTGCTGATTGCTGAGGTGGACCAATCAGTGGACATTCCTCTGCATTGCACCACCTGTTTCTGTTTTTTCAATCACACATCCCATTGTTTAAAAGCCGGTCAGTTGTGTTTGTTGTTAGAGACTATTTCTGTATGTGAGTATGGATATTGTGGTGTCCTGTGTTTTGTGTACGCACTCATTTGCTGGTTACTCTGTTTGGTAACTTTGTTAGAGACTATTTTACGTATGTAAGTATGGATACTGTGGTGTCCTGTGTTTTGTGTACTCACTCATTCGCTGCTTACTCTGTATGGAAACTTTGTTGTGTGTTTCTGGGAAAAGGGGAATTTAAGCAAGTTGCCCTTGGGCATACATTACCCATAGGAAGAAAACTGTCTAAAAACACTAGTTAGACCTGAGCGGACCACCCACTATTTTTGTATGATTAGCAGTAGCTTAGCGGTTCTTGAGGCAGGCAAGATCAGTTTAGGTTTTTTTTACACTATTGTTTCATTTCTTGGGTCCTGCTCAGCCCTTTTTCCCAAACCTTTACCGTGTGTAAAAATTTTTATATTTTATGTTTGACGGTAGTTTATGGTTGTCGTGTAGTTTTTGTTCTCACTGTTTCATGTCACGATACTAATTTGCATGAATTATGTTACGGGTCTCTTGTCCATCCACCCTAGACGTTTAAAGCCACGGGGTTCGTAGCATAATGTGGGGGCTCGTCCGGGTTCATTCTCATTGATACCCATGCTACTCATGCAAATGAGTTAGTGTCTGGTTCAGTGTTGAGCTTGGCAGCTGTAACTAACTGGTTTTGTGTTCAGTATTTGTCGGCTCGTGTTAGTTTAGGATGGCTACTTTTGAGTTGGATGCATTTTTGGAAAACCCTACGTGGGAGGTTTTTGAGAATTGCCGTAGAGTGGATCTACAGGCTTTGGCTGACCACTTTTCTGTACCCATATCAAGGGTTTTAGTGAAAGCAGAAGTTAGGAAAGCAGTGTTAGAGATATTGTTGAACGAACAAGTGCTTGAGTTACCGCCGCCTGAGTCTGCTGCTCCTGTAGGGGATGTGGCTGCTGCTCCTGTAAGCCCGTCGGTGTCTGAGGACGAGGCTAAGGCTCCAGCCACATTGCCCCGTTTTGACCCACTGTCCGACAGTGATGTTAGGATGGATGTCCGCTCGACACGGCTCCAAATGGAGGCGGAAGAGCGGGCACAGATCAGGCAAGACAAGCTGGAAATGCGTAAGCTAGAGGCAGAACAGGAGACACGTAAGATGGAACTGGAGACGCGTAGGCTTGATCAAGAACAGGAGACGCGTAAGATGGAACTGGAGACGCGTAGGCTTGATCAAGAACTGGAGATGCGTAAAATGGAACTGGAGGCAGAAACAGCGAGGTTAGTCTCTGCTCATACTATGCCTGCTAGTGAGCCATCCTCACCAGCTGTGTCGTCTGCTACTTTTGATATTAGTAGACAGATCACCTTGGTACCTGTGTTTAGGGAGTCAGAGGTTGATTCCTATTTTAGTGTTTTTGAACGTATAGCAGTAGCATTGAAATGGCCCGAAGAGGTATGGTGTCTCTTACTTCAGTGTAAATTAACAGGTAAAGCCCAAGAGGTTCTGTCAGCGCTACCTCTTGAAGACAGCTTGAATTATGACGTGGTCAAAGCTACTGTTCTTCGTGCCTATGAGCTTGTTCCTGAGGCATATCGACAGAGATTTAGGTCTCATAAAAAGTATCCTACTCAGTTTTATGTGGAGTTTGCTAGAGACAAAGGAAATCTGTTTGACAAATGGCACAGTGCTAGTAAGGTAACTGATTTTAACTCTCTACGGGAGTTAATCTTGTTAGAAGAGTTTAAAAATTTCTTACCCGAACGCATTGTAGTTTATCTGAACGAACAGAAAGTATCCTCACTGTCGGAAGCGTCTGTATTGGCAGACGAGTTTGTGTTGACGCATAAGAGCGTGTTTTCGGCTCGTACGGAGAGCAGGGCCGCAGAGTTGCTAACTTTTAGTCCTAGTCGACCAGCAGTACATCCAGCACGCCCAAAAGATGTGCGTCACTGTTTCTATTGTCATAAGGTGGGACATATGGTTAATGATTGCTTTCTGCTTAAACGCAAACAGGGGATGCCTCAGCACGCCAGGCCGCCAACGGGTGTTGGGCTGATTCGTACGGTTGTAAGGCCGGAATCAAAGCAGATGCCTCATGGTGAATGTGGTTTGAAAGTCACAGTCCCAGATCACAGTTATGAACCATTCATTTTTGAGGGGTTTGTTTCCATATCAGATGACGAAGCGTCTCAGCGTCCAGTTAGAATCCTCAGAGATACTGGTGTGGCGCAGTCGTTCATACTATCTGATGTGTTGCCCTTGTCCAATAATACATATTGTGGTTCCAGTGTGTTAGTACAAGGAATTGAAATGGGATTCGTGCCATTGCACTTTGTGAACGTACACTCTGAGTTGGTCAGTGGATTGTTCAGAGTTGGCGTACGTCCTATGTTGCCAGTAAAAGGTGTGACATTTATAATGGGCAACGATATTGCTGGAGGAAAGGTGATACCCGTATTGGAGGTATTGGATAAAAGTGACCAGTCTCTCTCCGAGGAGCTGGCACAGGGTTATCCAGATGTGTTCCCCGCTTGTGCTGTCACACGTGCTCAAGCACGACAAGTGGGTGACGTGATAGATGTGTCGAACACGATTCTATTCAGAGAGTGTGACACAGAGGATAGCTCGGGTGCTACCTCTGGTAAGCTGGTGCAGTCTGACCAACAGCCCAGACAAAGGAAGAAGGATGTGGAACTTGTTGCTGAGGCAATACAGTTACCAGTCACTTGTGAGCAGCTGATTGCTAACCAGAAGGTTGACATTAGCCTGGCTAAATGTTTTTCTAGTGTTGTCTCAGAGGAGGAGCTAAAGAAGAAAAACATGGCATACTTCATTGATGGTAATCTCCTCATGCGTAAATGGACATCCCATGTTGACGCTGGCGGAGATTGGAATGCTGTTTACCAAATAGTGATTCCTACAGCCTTTCGACAAAATGTTTTATCCCTCGCTCATGATCACCAGTGGTCTGGACATCTGGGAGTCACCAAGACTTATGATCGAGTTTTGCGACATTTCTTTTGGCCTGGTTTAAAACAAGATGTGGCTCAGTTCTGTCGGACTTGCCACACCTGTCAAGTAACTGGGAAACCGAACCAGGTTATTCCTCCCGCGCCTCTTTGTCCCATACCGGCCATAGGTGAACCATTTGAACATGTGATGGTTGATTGTGTTGGACCATTACCAAAGACAAAATCTGGTAACCAGTTTCTGTTGACGATTATGTGTGTGGCCACCAGGTACCCAGAGGCCATTCCGCTGCGAAGGATTACTGCTCCGGTGGTGAGTAAAGCGTTGATCAAATTCTTCTAAACGTTTGGGTTACCTAAGGTAATACAAACTGATCAGGGTACGAATTTCCTTTCTAAACTTTTCAAACAAGTGTTAAAGTCCTTGTCAGTTACACACCGTGTGTCAAGCGCATATCACCCAGAGTCTCAGGGTGCGCTTGAACGTTGGCATCAGACACTGAAGTCTATGCTCCGTAAATATTGCTTGGAATCTGAGAAGGATTGGGATGAGGGAGTTCCTCTAGTTGTGTTTGCTGTCCGTGAGACAGTACAGGAATCCTTAGGGTTCAGCCCAGCTGAACTGGTGTTTGGACACACCATGAGAGGACCTATGAAAGTCCTTAAGGATCAGTTTTTATCACAAGAGTTGTGTGTGAAAGAAAATGTGTTGGACTACGTTAGTCGCTTTCGTGAGCGCCTACATGGTGCCTGTGCTCTAGCAAAGGAAGATGAACCACAGAGACTGATGAAACGACACTATGACACACAGGCTGTTTCTCGTTCACTGCAGCCAGGTGACCAAGTTATTGTATTGTTGCCTGTGCCAGGAGCGTCATTGTCAGCACGTTTCTCTGGTCCTTATGTAATTGAAAAGAAACTAAGTGAAACTGACTACGTGATACAGACTCCTGATATAAAAGGCCAATCTCGTGTGTGCCACGTTAACATGTTGAAGACATACCACACCAGACCTGTCATTCAGATAGACAGTCCAGAGAAACTGGCTGAGTCGGCTGTCTCTATTGCTGCTACGGCTGTAGTGGGAGGTCATGTTAAAGATGTGGACGGAGATGGTTTGGAGTTGCGCAATACTCAGCAGCAGTGTGCTAGATTGCCCAATTCAGAGATGCTGCTGTCTCTCCCGTCAAGCCTGATTCATTTAACGGACGGACAGTCAGATGATATTGTGAGACTATTACACAGCTTTCCATGTCTTTTTAATGATGTTCCTAAATGCACAAATGTGTTAGAACATGACATTAATGTTGGAAACGCTGCACCTATCAAGCAACATGCTTATCGTGTCAACGTCTCTAAAAGAAAGATAATGAGGGATGAGGTTGGTTATTTGCTGGAGAATAACCTGGCTATGCCAAGTTCAAGTCCTTGGAGTTCTCCGTGCATTCTGGTTCCTAAACCTGATGGGACATCCAGGTTATGTACGGACTATCGGAAGGTCAATGCTGTCACAGTGCCCGACTCGTTCCCGTTACCCAGATTGGATGACTGTATTGATACTGTTGGTGCTGCTACTTATGTAACCAAACTAGATCTTCTAAAAGGTTACTGGCAGGTGCCGTTAACCTCACGTGCCTCTGACATCTCTGCCTTTGTGACCCCCAATCACTTCCTACAATATGCTGTCATGGCATTTGGGATGCGGAACGCACCAGCCACTTTCCAACGCCTGGTTAACACAGTATTGGCTGGAGTTCCTAATTGTAGTGCTTACCTTGATGATCTGGTAATTTATTTGACTGAGTGGTCTGATCATGTTAACACTCTAAGGGTAGTGTGTGAACGTCTAGCAGCCGCTTCTCTAACCCTGAACTTAGCAAAGTGTGAGTTTGGGAAGGCCACTGTTACTTATCTCGGTAAACAGGTCGGCCATGGTCAGGTGCGCCCTCTAGATGCCAAGGTCTCCGCTATAAATGCATTTCCCGCACCTACCACCAGAAGAGAGCTATGCCGGTTTTTAGGGATGGTTGGCTACTACCGTAGTTTCTGTAAAAATGTATCTGCGGTAGTTGCTCCATTAATGGATTTGCTCAGTCCGGCGAGAGAATTTGTATGTCTGAAGATTGTCGTACTGCTTTCAACACTGCTAAAGTACTCTTATGTAGTACTCCTGTTCTTGCTGCGCCAGATTTTGAACGACCGTTTAAACTGGAGGTAGATGCAAGTGCCAGAGGTGCTGGTACTGTTCTACTGCAGCAGGACCAGAGTGGAGTGGACCATCCTGTCTGTTATTTTTCACGGAAATTTAACAAATGTCAGACAAACTATTCCACCATTGAACAAGAAGCTCTAGCTTTGTTGTTAGCTCTGCAGTACTTTGAAGTTTATGTTGGTTCCAGTGCATTACCAGTGATAGTGTATACTGACCATAACCCCTTAGTTTTTCTCCACCGGATGTACAACCAGAACCAACGCCTTATGCGTTGGGCACTTGTAGTGCAAAATTATAATTTGGAGATCCGCCACAAAAAGGGGTTGGATAATGTGTTGGCAGATCCTTTGTCTCGTGTTTAAAGATCTAGATTTTTTTTGTTATCCCGTCAGGATGCTGTTGATCTTTGAATTTTGGGTGTTGTGATGGTACGTGTGTCGCAAACCATTGTGGTTTGCTCTTATAAGGGTGGGAGTGTTACGGATACAGGTATCCTGTGTCTTTTTGTGTTTTTCCTTTCCTTCTGCCCTAATCACAGGTGTCCTGTATGTTCCTGATTGGTGGTCGTTGGGGTGTCTGCTGATTGCTGAGGTGAACCAATCAGTGGACATTCCTCTGCATTGCACCACCTGTTTCTGGTTTTTCAATCACACATCCCATTGTTTAAAAGCCGGTCAGTTGTGTTTGTTGTTAGAGACTATTTCCGTATGAGTATGGATACTGTGGTGTCCTGTGTACTCACTAATTTGCTGGTTACTCTGTATGGAAACTTTGTTGTGTGTTTCTGGGAAAAGGGGAATTTAAGCAAGTTGCCCTTGGGCATACATTACCCATAGGAAGAAAACTGTCTAAAAACACTAGTTAGACCTGAGCGGACCACCCACTGTATTTTTGTATGATTAGCTTAGCGGTTCTTGAGGCAGGCAAGATCAGTTTAGGTTTTTTTTACACTATTGTTTCATTTCTTGGGTCCTGCTCAGCCCTTTCTCCCAAACCTTTACCGTGTGTTCAAAAATAAACCTTTTATGTTTGACGGTAGTTTTTGTTCTCACTGTTTCATGTCACGATCCTAATTTGCATGAATTATGTTACGGGTCTCTTGTCCATCCACCCTAGACGTTTAAAGCCACGGGGTTCGTAACACGGGTTGTAAGGCAACAAAATAGGAAAAATGCCAAGGGGGGGGGAGAATACTTTCGCAAGCCACTGTATATATTGAATTCCCGTCTCCATCTCAACCAAGAATCAAAGTTAAAGAATAGGACTAATCTAATCAAACTTTAAATGCACTTTAAATACAGTTTTATTTGATTTAGTCATTTTCCTTAGATTTTTGGTGAATCCAACATATTAATTATTAACTTGAAGATAACATTTGAAATCAACCAAAGCTTCTTTACCGTAGGCCTACAGTACCTTCAGAAAGTATTCAAACCCCTTGACTTATTCCACACTTTTTTGTGTTACAACCTGAATTCAAAACAGATTAAATATATTTTTTCTCATCCATCTACACACATTACCCCATAATGACAAAGTGAAAACATGTTTTTAGAAATGTTTGTATGTAAAAATGTATTGAAAATTAAATACAGAAATATGTAATTTACATAGGTATTCACACCCTTAAACCAATACTTTGAAGAAGCACCTTTGGCAGTGATTACAGCTGTGAGTCTTTCTGGGTTCTCAGTAATGTGTTGTATTGGATTTGCCCCAAATATAACGCTTTGTATTCTGGACAAAAAGTGAATTGCTTTACCATATTTTTTGCAGTATTACTTTAGAGGCTTATTGCAAACAGGATGCATGTTTTGGAATATTTGTATTCTGTACAGGCTTCCTTCTTTCACTCTGTCAATTAGGTTAGTATTGTGGAGTAACTACAATGTTGTTGATCCATCCTCAGTTTTCTCCTATCACAGCCATTCAACTCTGTAACTGTTTTAAAGTCACCATTGGCCTCATGGTGAAATCCCTGAGCGATGTCCTTCCTCTACGGCAGTTTGTAGTGACTGTGTAGTGTAGTGACTGAGTGTATTGATCCAAAGTGTAATTAACAACTTCACCATGCTCAAATGGATATTCAATGTCTGCTTTTTTTTTACCCATCTACCAATAGGTGTCCTTCTTTGCGAGGCATTGGAAAACCTCCATGGTCTTTGTGGTTGAATCTGTGTTTAAAATTCACTGCTCCACTGAGGGACCTTACAGATAATTGTATGTGTGGGGTACAGAGATGAGGTAATCATTCAAAAATCATGTTAAACACTATTATTGCACACAGAGTGAGTCCATGCCACTTATTATGTGACTTGTTAAGCTAATTTCTACTCCTGAACTTATTTATAATTGCTATAACAAAGGGGTTGAATACTTATTGACGAGATTTTAGCATTTCATTTTTTATTCAAAAAACACTATTTCACTTTGACATTATCGGGTACTGTGTGTAGGCAGTGACAAGAATCTCAATTTGATCCATTTTAAATTCAGGCTGTAACACAACAAAATGTGGAAAAAGTCAAGGGGTGTGAATACTTTCTGAAGGCACTGTATATGTATTGTGTATTTTTTGTTGAACCCTGGGTTGAATTTGAAACAATAGATGTTGATGACTTTGCAAATGTTATCTAGGCATAAATACAGTGAGGGGAAAAAAATATTTGATCCCCTGCTGATTTTGTACGCTTGCCCACTGAAAAAGACATGATCAGTCTATAATTTTAATGGTAGGTTTATTTGAACAGTGAGAGACAGAATAACAACAAAAATATCCAAAAAAACGCATGTCAAAAATGTTATGAATTTATTTGCATTTTAATGATGGAAATAAGTATTTGACCCCCCAAAATATGACTTAGTACTTGGTGGCAAAACCCTTGTTGGCAACCACAGAGGTCAGATGTTTATTGTAGTTGGCCACCAGGTTTGCACACATTTCAGGAGGGATTTTGTCACACTCCTCTTTGCATATCTTCTCCAAGTCATTAAGGTTTCGAGGCTGACGTTTGGCAACTCAAACATTCAGCTCCCTCCACATATTTTCTATGGGATTAAGGTCTGGAGACTGGCTAGGCCACTCCAGGACCTTAATGTGCTTCTTCTTGAGCCACTCCTTTGTTGCCTTGGCCGTGTGTTTTGGGTCATTGCCATGCTGGAATACCCATCCATGACCTATTTTCAATGCCCTGGCTGAGGGAAGGAGGTTCGAACCCAATATTTGACGGTACATGGCATCGTCCCTTTGATGCGGTGAAGTTGTCCTGTCCCCTTAGCAGAAAAACACCCCCAAAGCATAATGTTTCCACCTCCATGTTTGACGGTGGGGATGGTGTTCTTGGGGTCATAGGCAGCATTCCTCCTCCAAACACGGCGAGTTGCGTTGATGCCAAAGAGCTCGATTTTGGTCTCATCTGACCACCACTTTCACCCAGTTCTCCTCTGAATCATTCAGATGTTCATTGGCAAACTTCAGACGGGCCTGTATATGTGCTATCTTGAGCAGGGGGACCTTGCGGGTGCTGCAGGATTTCAGTCCTTCACAGCGTAGTGTGTTACCAATAGTTTTCTTGGTGACTATGGTCCCAGCTGCCTTGAGATCATTGACAAGATCCTCCCGTGTAGTTCTGGGCTGATTCCTCACCGTTCTCATGATCATTGCAACTCCACGAGGTGAGATCTTACATGGAGCCCCAGGCCGAGGGATATTGACAATTATTTTGTGTTTCTTCCATTTGTGAATAATCGTACCAACTGTTGTCACCTTCTCACCAACCTGCTTGGCGATGGTCTGTAGCCCATTCCAGCCTTGTGTAGGTCTACAATCTTGTCCCTGACATCCTTGGAGAGCTCTTTGGTCTTGGCCATGGTTGAGAGTTTGGAATCTGATTGATTGCTTCTGTGGACAGGTGTCTTTTATACAGGTAACAAGCTGAGATTAGGAGCACACTCTTAAAGGGAGTGCTCCTAATCTCAGCTCGTTACCTGTATAAAAGACACCTGGGAGCCAGAAATCCCTCCGATTGAGAGGGGGTCAAATACTTATTTCCCTCATTAAAATGCAAATCAATTTATAACATTTTTGACATGCGTTTTTCTGGATTTTTTTGTTGATATTCTGTCTCACTGTTCAAATAAACCTACCGTTAAAATTATAGACTGATCATGTCTTTGTCAGTGGGCAAACGTACAAAATCAGCAGGGGATCAAATACTTGTTTTCCCTCACTGTAGTACCATTGATGATATATGCCATCTAAACTATGGTTACATTTGATTTGCTCCATCAAACCTAACCGTTGTAATGACTTCGATAACAACAGTGAGTGTACAAAACATTAAGGACACCTGCTCTTTCCATGTCATAGACTGGCCAGGTGAATCCAGGTGAAAGCTATGATCCCTTATTGATGTCACTTGTTCAATCCACTTCAATCAGTGTAGATGAAGGGAAGGAGACAGGTTAAAGAAGGATTTTTAAGCCTTGAGACAATCGAGACATGGATTGTGTATGTGTGCCATTCAGAGGGTGAATGGGCGGCAAAACAAATATTTAAGTGCCTTTTAACCTGGTATGGTAGTGTCAGGCGTACCGGTTTGTGTCAAGAACTGCAACATTGCTGGGTTTTTCACACTCAACAGTTTCCCGTGGAGTCAAAACGGGCCAGCATCCCTGTGGAACGCTTTCGACACCTTGTAGA
The DNA here is from genome assembly GCF_964263955.1 of Coregonus lavaretus. NCBI lineage: Eukaryota > Metazoa > Chordata > Actinopteri > Salmoniformes > Salmonidae > Coregonus > Coregonus lavaretus. Next base: position 20,448 of record NW_028165229.1, on the reverse strand, counting down.
GTCCATGCCCCAATAAATTGAGGCTGTTATGAGGGCAAAAGTGTGTGTGTGTGTGTCAAGGGAAGGAACAAATGTAACACTCTTCCTCCCCCCTCTAGCTCTCGCTCTCGCTCTCTCTCTCTCTTACATACAGTACTACATGCACTCAGAGAGACCCCCTAAACACACACAATACAATTTATGTCTGTATAATTACATTGAGCCAAGCTAAACCACTCACACCCTGTCTAAACAGTGATTTTGTTAATGAGTCTCTCCATCTCTCAGTAGGAAGCCACTCTGTAATTACTGACTGGATTCTGACACCCTCTCTCTCTCTCTCTCTCTCTCTCTCTATGTCCCCCCTTACGGGGACACTACTGTCCTACTACACCACAGCAGCAGACACGTCCTAGGCTGATTCCTGGATGACGGGCTTCATCTGGTCATTAGATAAGTAGAAAACCATTGGATAAGGTTAGTGGCACCTTAATTGGGGAGCATGGGCTCGTGGTAATAGTTGGAGCTATTATTATGAGCAGTTCTCCCCTCAGCAGCCTGCTGTGATGAACACATGCAGACACACACCCACATTCTATCTTATTACATACAGAACCCACCGACCTCCACACACATTCATATTCTGTACCATCCCACACACACTCAGATCCTGTTACAATAATTTCTGTCTTTAAGTGCAAAGCAGCACAAGCTAAATCCACAGTTAATGTGGGTATTTCTATAGTCAGGGTTTGCCACCTCTTCTGCTCTGCACTCAAATTTGACTTTTAATATCTGATAATCCCCTGAACGTGATCGCCATGGTGATGGAGACACTGACGGGGCAAGGAGGGCATTGTGAAGGAGTGCTACTCCTCCATGTAGATGAGCTCCTCAGTATTCATCCTGTTCTCCTCAGAGAGAAAGAGAGAGCGAGAGAGGGATTGGGAGAGGGGGAGGTGGAGTGGGGATGGATAGATCGGGGGGAGAGAGAGAGAAAGCGAGAGAGAGAGAGAGGGGGCGAGATATGAGAGGGAGGGTGAAAGAGAGAGGGGAAAAAGGGGGAATGAAACATGCAGAAAGAGGAAGCGAGACAGGCAGAGACAGAGAGAGTATAGACATGCCATGAGATCACTTGAGCCGCGCCGTGCTGTTCTCTAAAGCTAATGACCGGGACATGCTTTATTAGTCATCCTCTCCTCTCTTGTCCTCTCCTCTCTTCACTTCTTCTCTTCTTTTCTCCTCTCTTCTCCTCTCCTCTCCTTTCGAATCCTCTCTTCTTCTCTTCCCTTCTCCTTTCCTATCCTCTTCTCTCCTTTCTTATCCTCTCCTCTTCGTGAGGACACTTCAAATCTCCATCTGTGACAATGGCTGAAATAAGAACTTGGTGAACCTATGTGATGAGTAATTGTGCCTGAGACCTGAAGACTCACCTTAGCTTTAGTCACATGATGAGCTATATTAAACTAGATTATTTACATCCAACCATAAATGCATTTCACCACAAATGGAAAATACCAGATAATGAACCATTATTTTGGGAAGTAATAGCTAACCTGTTAGAAATTAACATTATAATGCATTATTTCATAGTGTGGATTTTATGGTAAAGGATTGCAGGTTGGGCGATTGTATATGTTTCAGTGTATGTGAGATATCAAGGTGTGTTCTTACCTTGGTGGGTGATGGGGTCTCTCTGACTGTGTCTGAGTCTGACCAGCGGTGTTTAAGCTGGGAGGAGCTGGGTACACACTCACAGAACGTCTGCATGGAACAAACAAGCAAACCGTTGTTGTTGTGTTCGCCGTTGTTTAATATTATCAGTCAATTGAAATAAATTAAATAGGCCCTAATCTATGGATTTCACATGACTGGGAATACAGATATGCATCTGTTCCTCACAGATTCACTACCTGACTAAAAGGACACCTGCTCGTCGAACATCTCATTCCAAAATGATGGGCATTATTATGGAGTTGGTCCCCCCTTTGCTGCTATAACAGCCGCCACTTCTATGGGAAGGCTTTCCACTAGATGTTGGAACATTGCTGCAGGGACTTGCTTCCATTCAGCCACGAGCATTGGTGAGGTTGGGCACTGATGTTGGGCGATTAGGCCTGGCTCGCAGTCGGCGTTCCAATTCATCCCAAAGGTGTTCGATGGGGTTGAGGTCAGGACTCTGTGCAGTCAAGTTCTTCCACAACAATCTCGACAAACCATTTCCTTATGGACCTCGCTTTGTGCATGGGGGCATTGTCATGCTGAAACAGAAAAGGGCCTTCCCCAAACTGTTGCCACAAAGTTGGAAGCACAGAATCGTCTAGAACGTCATTGTATGCTGTAGGGTTAAGATTTCCCTTCACTGGAACTAAGGGGCCTAGCCCAAGCCATGAAAAACAGCCCCACAGCATGCACTATGCATTGGGGCAGGTAGCGTTCTCCTGGCATCCGCCAAACCCAGATTTGTCGGTCGGACTGCCAGATGGTGAAGCGTGATTGATCACTCCAGAGAACGCGTTTCCACTGCTCCAGAGTCGAATGGCGGCGAGCTTAACCCCATTCCAGCCGGCGCATGGTGCATGGTGATCTTAGGCTTGTGTGTGGCTGCTCGGCCATGGAAACCCATTTCATGAAGCTCCCGACTAACAATTATTGTGCTGACGGTGCTTCCAGAGGCAGTTTGGAACTCGGTAGTGAGTGTTGCAACCGAGGACAGATGATTTTTACGCAATGCGTGTTTCAGCACTCGGCGGTCCCGTTCTGTGAGCTTGTTTGGCCTACTACTTTGCAGCTGAGCCGCTGTTGCTCCTAGACGTTTCCACTTCACAATAACAGCACGTTCCGCGGCAGCTCTAGCAGGGCAGACATTTTATGAACTGACTTGTTAGTTATCTTGGCAATGGATAAATGCTCACTAACAGCGATGTAAACAAATATGTGCACAACATTTGAGAGAAATAACCTTTTGGTACTTAGGGAACATTTCTGGGACCTTTTATTTCAGCTCATGAAACATGGGAACCACACTTTACATGTTGTGTTTATATTTTTGTTCAGTGTAGTATAATAGTATACTTTTGGCTCTAAGGTACTGCAGAAGGGTCAGCTATTGGACCGCAAATCAAATCAAAACTACTTCATCAATGATCCAAACCAAAAGCACTGTTGTTGTTATATATTATAGTAATACACACGTAAAAACTAGCACCAGTACACACACAGGACAACAGAAGACCAACATTTCAGTGCATATACAGAGTAACTGGAGGAGGAGCACGGGAATTACTCTGTCAAAGATTCCATGTAACTGCTGAATGTATTTATAATGGGTGCTGCTAAATATCTCTGCTAAAATGAAGGTTACTGGCCGTGTCCGAAATCTGGCTTACCTACTACTTACTTAAACTGCATACTGTGTACTAATCGTACTACATACTGTTTAGAAGGCACTGTTTTGCATAAAGTTTAAAAAATGCAGTATGCCCAAATGTCATGCAACATACTCAACTCATCCATACTGTGAAGGTGTCATCTAATGCGCAATTGCGTTGAATCCCACCATTCATTAATTTTGGTAGAGCACGTCCTCTTATCTGATTATCAGCTGTTGTCGAACACACGTAGGTCTCGAAAGAGGATTCTCTTCCTCAATAGTGTGCAGTGAATTCTACTGGATGAAAAGCCGAAATGAGTATGACATCCTGGCATTTAAAGCATACTACATTTCAGAAATGTCACATACTATAAAATGTTATATTTTCGCATACCCAAATTGCCTATTATTTAGATCACTAGTGTGGGTATTAGGTATGCTTTAAATGGTATTAGTGTGTGCGTGCATGTGTGTCCGTGCGTGCGTGTGTGTGTGTGTGGGCTGCAGAAAGTGAAATGAGGGTAATTATGCTAGGACTATGTCCTAGCTGGGGGTGTTGTATCTGCTTTAGGAGAGTACATGCTGTCCCTGACCTTCTACACACACCATTGAGCAGACCAGTTAATTTAGAACCATAGAAAACACTGTCAGGACAAAGCTCAGGCCAACCAACTCACACTGGTACAGACAGAGGATGGTACAACAGGAGTTCATCAGCTGGGATGTTTGCTTAGTGTGTAACTTGTTGGTGTAGTCAGTTTAGTCAGCGTAGTCAGTGTTTCTATGTGTGAATGTGTAGCCTGGGGAATGGGAACAAGACTAGACTATGTGCAGTGGTCGTATGTGTGTTGGCTGCTACTGTAGGTATGTTTGTCAATGCTATGATAGTACAGTATGCAGCTCACACAATGCTGTGATGGCTGACCAACTCTTCACCTCCCTACTCTGAGTACCCCTACCAGGGGTGAGGGAGAGAAAGAAATGGGGAGGGAAAGAGAGGGAGGGAGAGAGAGGCCCTGCTGAATCCTGATGAGTTTAGCATGAAAATCCAGAAACCTGTTCCGCACACAGGGGCTACACAACAAATATTAGCCAACACATGGATGGTACACACTGAGGCTGGACAACTCTGTTACACACTGAGGCTGGACAACTCTGTTACACACTGAGGCTGGACAACTCTGTTACACACTGAGGCTGGACAACTCTGTTACACACTGAGGCTGCATAATGAGTTTTCATATAGACACTATGAATTAAACCCACTACACATTATGCTTAAAGTTATATTCAAATCCCCCTTGCACACAAACAACTTGATGCACACACACACAAACCTCAACACAGCATAGACAAAAAGGTAGGTAACATCCCCATACTGCACACCCAGGCCTGGCTGATCCAGAACACATCCTCTCCTCATCATTACAATGGACAGCACGTCTCACGGCTTTCCCCGCTCCTCCCTATAGCCTGCTAATGCTAACACAGGCATCCAGCTGCATCATACACACACACGCATACACACACGGGCCGATGTGATGTGATGTGGGTGTGTTTGCTCTGTGTTTACCTAGTCCTAATCTGCTCCACCACAGGAAAGGGTTTACATCTAATAGAATATCTGGGGCTTTTATTGGTTGGACCTGGCAGAGAGGATTCAATCTGATGAGCTGAGATTTAGGCTGACAGTGAGCAGTGGCAGAGTGTGTATAGTCTGGGGGTTTGTGGGTAGAGATGTACAGTATGAGTAACTTGTGTTTGGGTGAACAAATGTGTTGTGGGCCTGTTGGCTTATCTAAGATTACTTTGTTTGTGTGTGTTTGAGCGTGTGTGTGTGTGTGTTCGTGGGGCAGTGACTGAGGTGTGTTTAAGCTTACTGCTCGCTAAGCCGATCTGAAGGAAGAGGCTTTGAACACATTCATTCCTGGGCTTACTAATCATTTACCAGGATGGGCACAATAGGGAGGGAGAGAATGAGGGAGGGATGGAGAGAGATAGAAGGAGAGTGGTGCGGAGACAAAGACAGAAGTCAAAGACCAGAGAAACTAGTTTTCCTAAGACATTAGGGAAAACTTTTGTTGCATCAGAAAGAATGCATTCTTATATTCATGAGTGACTTTTGTGACATTGTCTGTCTGCCTGTCTGTCTGACTGTCTGCCTGTCTGTCCACATGGTTGCTCTGTTTCGTGTGTATTTCAGGGATTACTGGTCAGATAATACCTCATATTCCTTCAAATGCTCTCAGACAGTCCATACTAAGTGGATGGAAAGACATTCAAGGTAACACTGTATACTGAACTTGGTCAAATTAAAATATATATCCACGGTCGCACATACCTGATAGCTTTATCTCCAACCTAAACTCGTGGTCGCCTCTAAATTGAGAATGGCTTAGACCTTGCAGTGTTGGTTGTGACATTACTGTCCCTGCAAACTGAACTATTCCACTACATTCTGAGGCATACTCTATTTCAGACATGTTTTATATGACATTCTACATGATGTTCATCATGTATTTGGGGCTTATTTTCTGAAATGTTACATTTGTTTTTTAATCCGCCTGCCTGGTCCTTTGATAACCTGCATCAGCTCTGCAGTTGATGATGCATCCTCCCCTAATAGTAAACAAACTCTGTGTGAGCCCACTAGCTACACCGTCCTCAAGCTCACACATAGAGGGATAAACAACATAGGCCTATGTGAATAAGTTGATAGCATGGCTGTGGTGTAAGTGACTTATTAGCGATATCTGTGTTGTTTGGTGTTGTGTTGTTGCAGTGAGAGTGGCAGCTGAATGTGAATAGGTTTAAATGAATCGGAGGCCCCTCTGTGTAACTATTTGTTGTCACTGTAAAAGTAGTAGCTCAGAGGCACCACTATTACCCTCTACTGTGTTTCTACTGTGTTTTTTTTATTAAATTAAATTAAAACAGAGGGGCAGTTTCAATGCTTTTATTCTTCTGACTACACCAGGGACAACTCACACACCACACACATGACCACCTGTATACTATGTGCAAAGAAACATGCAGAGAATCTGAATCTCCAAAAAACATACATGAATACACAAATAGATGGGAAAAATGGGAATACTTGTTTTTCGTTTAAACATACGCACACGCACGCATGCGCACACACACACACACACACACATTCAAATACACACACAAACAGGCCCCAGTGGGAGCGGAAGGAGATGAAATGAATCCACAGAGACACACTTCAGTGAGTGTCCTTGGAGCTCACAGAGCAGCCACAGCACAGTGAGAGTGTCTGTCACTGACAGTCACTGTGACTCACACATGCACACACAAACACACACATGCAAGTAAGGAAGGCACACACACACACACGTTGGTTTTACTATCCAAGTGGGACCAAACAATGCATTCCCATTCAAAATCCTATTTTCCTAATCCTTAACCTTAACCCTAACCTTGACCCCAAACCCCTAACTTTAACCTTAACCCTAAAACTAAACATAATCCTAACCGTAATCTTAACCCTAACCCCAACCCTAATTCTAAGCCTAACCCTAATTGTAACCCTAACCCCAAGCCTAAAATAGATTTTTTCCTTTTGGGGACTGGTGAAATGTCCCCACTTTTCCCTGTTTTACTATACTTGTGAGGACTTTTGGAACCCAAAAGGATAGTAAAGTTAGACCACATGCACACACACAGAAGCACACACATACTTGGATGGAAAATTACTGAGGACAATATTGCCACTCCTATTTGCCATATCTTCAATTTAAGTCTACTAGAAAGTGTGTGCCCTCAGGCCTGGAGGGAAGCAAAAGTCATTCCACTACCTAAGAATAGTAAAGCCCCCTTTACTGGCTCAAATAGTAGACCAATCACCCTGTTACCAACCCTAAGTAAACCTTTGGAAAAAATTGTGTTTGACCAGATACAATGCTATTTTACAGTAAACAAATTGACAACATACTTTCAGCACGCTTATGGGGAAGGACATTCAACAAGCACAGCATTTACACAAATAACTGATGACTGGCTGAGAAAAATTGATAATAAAAATATTTTGGGGGCTGTTTTGTTAGACTTCAGTGCGGCTTTTGACATTATGGAAAAACGTACATGTTATTTACACCCCCTGCTATATTGTGTATAAAGACTTACCTGTCTAACAGACCACAGAGGGTGTTCTTTCATGGAAGCCTCTCCAACATAATCCAGGTAGAATCAGGAATTCCCCAGGGCAGTTGTCTAGGCCCCTTACTTTTTTCAATCTTTACTAACGACATCCCACTAGCTTTTAGTAAAGCCAGTGTGTCTATGTATGCGGATGACTCAATGCTATACACGTCAGCTACTACAGCGACTGAATTGACTGCAACACTTAACAAAGAGCTGTAGTTAGTTTCAGAATGTGTGGCAAGGAATAAAAATACACCTTATGGAACAGCGGGGACTGTGAAGCAACACAAACATAGGCACAGACACACGCATACACACACACACGATAACATATGCACTATACACACACGTCCACATGGATTTTGTGTCGTAGATATGTGGTAGTAGAGTAGGGGCCTGAGGGCACACTCTTAATGTGTGGTGAAATCTGTTGTGAATGTATTGTAATGTTTTTAAAATTGTATAACTGCCTTCATTTTTCTGGACCCAAGGAAGAGTAGCTGCTTCAAAATCCCTGTTAAAACAAAGGTACACACACCATCACCTCTCCACCTTTCCTAGGATGAAAGGACAGACATAGGGCAGCGCTGAGAAAGGGAGAATTACAGAGTAAAAGCTGTTCTATTCCACACGGATGTCAGAGCTTAGGACCATAACCCCAACCCTCTCCCCTCCAAACACTACACACGCACACACACACCCCTGATCCCCTGCGCCAAATTGCGTGATTGCAGACCTGTTGGGCTTTAGAATAATGCTTTAGCCAGCTCCTCTCTCAGGTTTGTTTTTTATACCTCTGAGAGACAGGGGAGAGAATTTACATATGGCGACAACAAGGCTATACTTAATCAGACAAATAAACGCACACATGCCGCATGTACACACATAAACACTTAAGAAGGGATACACAAACACACACACACACACACAAACACACACACACACACACACACACACACACATACACGCCTAGGCCTATTCACAATACAGGTGGATGCATATTCAATAGTGTGTGCATGCATTGAGTTATTGAGCTTGTATTGGCTGATTTCATGGGGCTACAGATTTAATGTTTAAACATCCCTTCCATTTGGAACTTATTTAATTATACTGATCAACAACATTTGCATAGAAGAAGCACTCTTTTAAGTGTGCACTGTCTCTTTAGGACCAATGACGTCATTCACACACACAGTCGGTTCGAGACTCGAGCAAAGATGATCTTGACTGGGAGAGACATGAGGAGGACGAGAAGAAGTGAATTAATAATGTTTTTAGTGACAATTAGATTTGAAAAAAGCATTATTTTGTGTTATGGTTTGCATATTATCACAAACAAGGTAGTAAATTGATGTTAGCTTCAACTGTAAGCTAGCAAGGAAAGTTAGCCTGCAAAGCTGAAAGCTACCACTATCTTCTTGCATTGTAAAGTGTTCTAGTCAGGGCCGGCATTATGGGTGGGTCTTAGGGGGCCTGGCCCACCCTACCATACCTCTTTGCCCTCCAAATAAAATATTGAAATATTGATTACTTATTTGACCGAGACGAGCCCCGTCAGAAAGACACATCAATCTCAGTTAAAGCATCCGAGTGAGCGAAAACAGCGCCCCTCTCATTATGTCTAGACCATTTGTCTGATGCTGTCTGGACCAAAAGAGTATGGCATGTCATACTATTGCTGGCCGGACAGCATCAAATACATGGGCTACATATAGAGGGGCACTGTTTCGCTCGCTTGGATGCTTTCTCCTGTGATATAGTTTCGGCAGAGAGGAAGAGGCGAAGCAGTATAAACCCAATGTGTTTCTATGAGAATAATATGCAGACCTAAGTTTATCACCTGCCTTCCCGCCTTTGGGACAAAGACTCCCATTGTTAGGGCGGAGACATGAGCATCTCGTCATTTTATACAGATCTCTGGTTTCAGCCTCTTGCAAATTGGAAAGGAAATTTGGCAGGTGCACATTGCACTGTTAGGATGCAGGATTGCCCTAAAGTAAATTGATGTTTCACCAAAATTATATAATTACTCCTGTCTAAATAAAATCATTCAAAATACTTCACCAGGGAGCATGACTTAGCCACAGAGGATCATTAGCTTATAAATGTATTTTTTTAAACAGTGGACACAATTTGGATAGTGCGAGTGGCAATAGGTATCGCTGATTGAGCTACAGCTGTCAGTGAGTCAGTGTCAATCTGTGTGAAGATAATGTGTCTATAATTTAAATGATTGTATCAAGAAGAAGGGGATGGGGGTGTGTTGAAGATATGGTGCGTCTCCAGAACACATTGCATATGTAGGAAAGTGCCCATTTGGCAATGTCTTATTTCTGATTGTCTTAACTCACCACATACACCACTCATTTTTCTTCACCTCACACAAGTCAACAAATCTGTTTTTTTTAACATCCATTGCAAAGGATAGTTCCTCAGTATTTGAAAAATATTTCCAACACTCCCGACCTCGAGCGTGTGAAAGAGCAAAATATGATGATCTGATGATCTCATATATCCAGTGGAAACATCATAAAAAACTGCTTTCTGTTCTGAGCTCACTGGCACAGGAAACTTTGGGGGCCCGGAATAGCCTAGTTGATGCAATGTTGCAAGTTTGTTCACGACAATTTGATTCAATGTTGAACTTCATTAGCAATAGCTCAAGTCAAGACAGATAGAAAGGGAGGCAGACAGGCAGAGAAGAGAGATGAATGTGATTGAAAGAATCGGAATTGTCATCAGGATATTTCTGCTGTTTTTATTTGTTGACTATGTATTTTACATAGTTGATGATGGAAGTTATAGGCCTACTGCTGCATTGGCCTATAGGCTATCTCTGAGTTCTATGCTCTCAATTCTTTAGCCACCAATGGATCATAGTATTTGAATGTGTCCATATGCCAGAGGCCTGTGCTTTTGCCATAGTTGAATTTGAACTTGGTCGTGGTCCTCTGTAGCTCAATTGGTAGAGCATGGCGCTTGTAACGCCAGGGTAGTGGGTTCGATCCCCGGGACCACCCATACGTAAAAATGTATGCACACATGACTGTAAGTCGCTTTGGATAAAAGCGTCTGCTAAATGGCATATTATATTATTATATTATCATTTTACTCCATATTTGTATGATTAACTACGTTATTATTGAAATGAAACTTCCACGAAAATGTGCATATATAAATATTCATAACTGGCACACAGATCGGTAGAAATGGCAGGATAAATTGTAAGCTTCCCCAAACTTGAAACTCATGAGCTGCATATGGTCTTTACTAGTACACCCATTAAAACAATGCGTGCAAGCGCATGCACACATATGATGTCCCGTGCAAAAATGGGCCTGCCTATAGAAATCAAATGCCCATCCAACTGATTTGTTCTGGCGCCGGGTCTGGTTCTAGTCTGTAATGGACATTGCTTTGCAAATAATAATTAAGAGTTTCAACATTTCTAAATGCTGTGTTGCATTATTCAAGTGTGTTAAGTTCTGTGCAGCATGAATGGTGATGCAGCCCCGACTCCCAGTGAGTGCTGTGTTTCCTCAGGACAGGCTGAGTAAGTGGAGGAGGAACGGAGCAGGCACGGTGCACTATCGCTCTGAGGGAACATCGGCTGCGCTGATAGACAGACTTGATCCTCTCTCAATCAGTAGACGACGTGAGACACATTTCACAGAGGTACCGAAAGTAACAACAATTCTAGTACCGAACCGTTTTTCATGTTCTAGTATCGAAAAAGTACAGAAGTTTTGGTATACCGTGCAACATTAACACACACACGTCTATGACAGCCCTTCAGAAGGAACTTTTAGAATTCCTTCCCTCTACACTGAGGCTGGTAAAGAGCACACATAAACAAGGAAGAGATTACCATGGCAGTTCCTTTGTCTCTGTCCTCCTCAGATGATTCCTGTCAACGAGGCCATACATACACATGTAAACAGTAAACTTCACAGGCTCCCGCTCTCCTTTCTGTCGTCACTTCAGCCTACACTTCAATTTCTGTTCTGAAAGAGCCTGACTGGTGCTGCCTGGCTGATTGCAGTGAGGGGCCATAAATACACACAAATGCTTGATGCACACACATACCGGTACACGCACAGAAGCACATGCACACACACAAACACACACACATACACACAAACACACACACGTACACAAGAACACACACACATACACACGAACACACACACATACACACACACATACACATGAACATACACATACACACGAACACACACATACACACAAACACACACACATACACACGAACACACACACATACACACACACACGAACACACACACATACACACAAACACACACAGATACACATGAACACACACATGTACACACGAACACACACACATACACACGAACACACACACACATACACACGAACACACACACGTACACACGAACACACACACGTACATATGAACACACACACGTACACAGGAACACACACACATACACATGAACACACACACGTGCAATTTAAACGGCTAGAAGGATCCCCGCCCCTCAGCCTTGAGATTTTAAAAGAAGTCTGATTAGAGAAAGAGTGCAGCCAGTTCCACACACATACATAAATAAAGAGCCCTTTCCTCCTTAATGGATACATTTGCATACATCTATCTCAATGCAGGTGCCATATAAACACTCATAAATTATACATACACCTCAGTTATTGGTGCTGCTTCTCTGCAGACTGATTTATGGCTTTATGGGTGTGTATGAGGGAGAGAGACAGTACATGACGTGTGGGTGGTGGGAAGTAGTGTGTGTGTGTATATTTGGGAGGCAGCATGTGTGTGTGTGTATTTGGGAGGCAGGATGTGTATGTGTATTTCGGAGGCAGTATGTGTGTTTGTGTGTGCATTTAGTTGTATCTGTTTGTGGCGGTCTGAACAGTATCGGGCCTTAAGTGCTGTGCAGTCAGTCTCTCCTGGGGGACAGAGGCAGCTGAAGTGGTCAGGGGCCATGTGGGGGCTAAGGGCTTCATGTGCCCTCACTCCCCCCTCAACCACAATGGAATGATATCAGGCTTTAAGAGGCAGGTGTCCCCACTTAACCCATCAGATAGGGAGGTGTGATGTCTCAGCTCTTTTAAATCAAATTCCCTTTCCTTTAGAGAGATAAAGAACATAACAGAGAGAGTGGATGAATGGGGGAAACAAGAGAATGCTCTGTCTTTTTAAGTCATGTTGTCACTCAATACACTATGGGAGAGCACTGAGGAGAAAAGGCTGTATTCAGCCAAGTCTATAAAGACTTAATTTGATGAGTCCTGGAGACACTCAACAGACATTCTCTATTTTCTGCAAATTTGATGGTTGCTCTCCATTGAGGCTTTTCTTAGTAAAGGACAGTGAAATGGGTACAGAACATTTCCAAAAGTGCCCATGAAATGTTTACATTTCAACAGACACACTTATCCAGAGCAACTTACAGTAGTGAAGACATACATTTTCATTCATGCTGGTCCCCCGTGGAAATCGAACACACAATCCTGCCGTTGCAAGTGCCATGCTCTACCAACTGAGCCACACAGGACCATGTCCGCGAGAACAGTAAAAAGAGGACACGTTGAATGAAGGAGGAGATTGATTCTTCTCAATCTGCACGGAGAACATTGTAGTGAAACCTTGGTTTTGTGTTCAAAAGAACCCCACCATAGGAAAAAAGTATTTAGTCAGCCACCAATTGTGCAAGTTCTCCCACTTAAAAAGATGAGAGAGGCCTGTAATTTTCATCATAGGTACACGTCAACTATGACAGACAAATTGAGAAAAAATTTCCAGAAAATCACATTGTAGGATTTTTTATGAATTTATTTGCAAATTATGGTGGAAAATAAGTATTTGGTCACCTACAAACAAGCAAGATTTCTGGCTCTCACAGACCTGTAACTTCTTCTTTAAGAGGCTCCTCTGTCCTCCACTCGTTAACTGTATTAATGGCACCTGTTTGAACTTGTTATCAGTATAAAAGACACCTGTCCACAACCTCAAACAGTCACACTCCAAACTCCACTATGGCCAAGACCAAAGAGCTGTCAAAGGACACCAGAAACAAAATTGTAGACCTGCACCAGGCTGGATAGACTGAATCTGCAATAGGTAAGCAGCTTTGAAGAAATCAACTGTGGGAGCAATTATTAGGAAATGGAAGACATACAAGACCACTGACAATCTCCCTCGATCTGGGGCTCCACGCAAGATCTCACCCCGTGGGGTCAAAATGATCACAAGAACGGTGAGCAAAAATCCCAGAACCACACGGGGGGACCTAGTGAATGACCTGCAGAGAGCTGGGACCAAAGTAACAAAGCCTACCATCAGTAACACACTACGCCGCCAGGGACTCAAATCCTGCAGTGCCAGACGTGTCCCCCTGCTTAAGCCAGTACATGTCCAGGCCCGTCTGAAGTTTGCTAGAGTGCATTTGGATGATCCAGAAGAGGATTGGGAGAATGTCATATGGTCAGATGAAACCAAAATATAACTTTTTGGTAAAAACTCAACTCGTCGTGTTTGGAGGACAAAGAATGCTGAGTTGCATCCAAAGAACACCATACCTACTGTGAAGCATGGGGGTGTAAACATCATGCTTTGGGGCTGTTTTTCTGCAAAGGGACCAGGACGACTGATCCGTGTAAAGGAAAGAATGAATGGGGCCAGGTATCGTGAGATTTTGAGTGAAAACCTCCTTCCATCAGCAAGGGCATTGAAGATGAAACGTGGCTGGGTCTTTCAGCATGACAATGATCCCAAACACACCGCCCAGGCAACGAAGGAGTGGCTTCGTAAGAAGCATTTCAAGGTCCTGGAGTGGCCTAGCCAGTCTCCAGATCTCAACCCCATAGAAAATCTTTGGAGGGAGTTGAAAGTCTGTGTTGCCCAGCGACAGCCCCAAAACATCACTGCTCTAGAGGAGATCTGCATGGAGGAATGGGCCAAAATACCAGCAACAGTGTGTGAAAACCTTGTGAAGACTTACAGAAAACATTTGACCTGTGTCATTGCCAACAAAGGGTATATAACAAAGTAATGAGAAACTTTTGTTATTGACCAAATACTTATTTTCCACCATAATTTGCTAATAAATTCATTAAAAATCCTACAATGTGATTTTCTGGATTTCTTTTTCTCATTTTGTCTGTCATAGTTGACGTGTACCTATGATGAAAATTACAGGCCTCTCTCATCTTTTTAAGTGGGAGAACTTGCACAATTGGTGGCTGACTAAATACTTTTTTTCCCCACTGTACAGTATGTAGAATGTGAGGTGTAGATAAAGAGCTATTAGCTTCGCATCATGTGTGCTCCATTGAGAGGCCTCTTTCTCTCAGAGTGGGTAGAGAGAGTGTGGTTTTATTTAAGTGCCAGGCTCTGGAGAATGACTGTATGCGTTACAGTAAATCAACAGTGAATAAGAGTTTATGAAAGCCGACTTCATGCCCTGCCCACCAGGTGAAAGGAGGACCATTTCTGCCTAAGCGCCAAAAAATAAGTGGTTTCCGTGGCAATTATGGATAAAAAGGCCCACGCAACAGGAGAGATCAAACACATTTCAGAATCCCCACGACGATCATTTCACTCTGAATAGCCCACACAACCTCAAATAATAGCGTTTTTGAAATAGCATATTCTTTCACCTAACAAAGGACAAAAAGACAGTTCTTGTCTATAGAGGAATAAAAAAGAGAGAGTAACAGAGAAAGACAAAAAGAACGAAAGACAGAGAGAGACATTTATTTGAAAGAGAGAGAGTCAGGAGACAGATGCAGGAGGAAGCTGGAACACTTTGTTCAATAAAGCTAACAGCATATTATGTCAATAGCAGGAATCCTTGGGAGCTAGGAACACATCAGAGAAGCCTACTAGCCTCAAAACGTAGCTAATTTCCCCCCAACATCGGACACCCCCTAACTTCGGACACTCTAGCGGTTGGAGGACTAAATCACCTCGTGTTCAATATTTAAATGGACTGGAAAATAACGGTAAGTTTTGCGACTAAAGACACTCTTCTAGCTAGCTGACCACCGATTTTCATTGCAATTTTTGTAAGTTAAGTTAGGTTTTGAGAGTTTTTCAAAAAGTTATATACATACACATTTTGTGGGACATGCTGTATATTGTAAAATTTGACTGCGCAACAGACCACACCTCATTTAATATTCAACTTTTTACCTCTGAAATATAGCTAACGGACTTTCTAATGTTGCTAGCTTAGTTGCTAAATTTTGATAGAACTGCTAAGTAAGAAAAAAGGAAAGAAATTATAAGCATTAGATTATACATATCACGAAAACAGCTGAATGTTGTCAAGCTTGACCTTTTCAGAATTGGAGTCCTTTGACGGGGGCGTTTTACACAATCTGCAAAAATGTATTTTGAACTTTGAACCATTAACTTTTTGACACCTATCACTGTTGGCTATGTTTAATCTTACAACAGCTACACAGAGGCAGTATTTAGTCTAATGTTACAATGTATGCATCAATATTAAACTAATTGGGACACTAATTTTCATTACAGATAACATCAAACAAAAAATGTGGGTACACTTTCAGTTATTGTGAAGACTTTCATCACTTTTCAATGCATTAGCTTTGAAATGTAAATGTTTATACATATTCAGATTGAGTTATCTTTCTAAAATGTATATAGTATGCCAAGTTATTTAACTACATGTATTTATTTTAAGTCAAGAGGAAGCAGTGGAGGGAGGTGGACATGTTCCATGCCATGGAGGACTGCGGGGCAGGGATGGCTATCCGCCAGGCTGCCAAGGTTAGGCATCTTTTGATTTTAGGAGATTACCACGTGTATGTGAATTTTATCTGCTAGTAACAGTTTTCTTTTCTTATCTACCAAGGTGCATGGTGTACCTCGGCAGACCCTGGCGGACAAGCTGAGCGGCCGGGTGACCCATGGTTGTCGCAGTGGACCACCCACATTGCTTGAAAATTATCTGGTGCAGTACTGTATCTACTGCGCCAGCCATGGGTTCCCCTTTACCAGACAGAGGCTGATGACATACGTCAACAAAATAAGCAGGTATTTGGTGTTCTATGTGTTTATGTATGTAGAATGCTGGACTGACTGTTCTCAATGTGTGTGATGTAAATGTGGATGTGTAAGGTGATGCCAAAACAAACATTTTTATCCTGGATGGACAATTCCATATTCTCTTCTATTGTAGGTTTCGGCACCCAGGGGAAACAAATGTTCAGGAGGAGGCACAAGAACCTGAGCATGAGGAGGCCGGACAACCTAGACAGGGGGAGAGCTGAGTGTGCCACACGTCCGATGATGGACACCTTCTTCACTTCTTATGAGAAGCACTTGGAGGAGAGTGGGTTGAGGGAGAAACCCAGACAAATCTATAACTGCGATGAGTCTGGGGACCAAGGAGCACATCACAGTGCTGGCCTGCTTCAACGCAGCTGGGGAGGATGTCCCCCCATTTATCATCTACCCCAAGTGTTTCCCTAGTGGCCACTACACACTATACACTACCCCCCCCCCCCCCAAGCCTTGTATGGACGGTCAAACAGTGGCTACATTGACGGGGACTTGTTCAGGAAGTGGCCCTCTCTTTCTCCTCTTCGATGGCCACAAGAGCCACATGGACCCAGAGGTGCTCGCGGTGGCACTAAGGGAAGGGGTTATACTTATTTGTCTTCCACCACACTGCACCCATGTCCTGCAGCCGCTGAACGTGGCATACTTTGGCCCTTTAAAGAATTTGTCAGAGTATTCCGCTACCCGTACCAGCGCTATGTGGTGGAAGGGTTTAAGAAGTGTGGCCTCTTCCCTTTTGACCTTTCAGCCATTGAAGAGTCCCCTGCTCCAGTCCCAGCCCCTGCTCCAGTCCCTAGCTCTAGAAGAGCACCCCCTAATAGAGGGGGGCTGATAGCGAAGGACCTGGGGCACATCCTTACTGTCCTGAAGTATCAGCTAGACCGATACAGAAGACTCCCTGTGGTCGCCACATGCCTCACCGGGGAGAAATACACGCGCCAGTGGCAGGAGAGGGGTGAGAAGGAGAGGGCCGAGGCAGAGGAGAAAGAGCGTTGGGCAGCCCTCAGAACACAGAGGGCACAGAAGAGGGCTGCCATGGATGTGATCATTGACGCCATTGCCTCTGCTGGACCCCCTGCTGGAACCACTCCTGACAGCTGCATCACCACTGTCAGTGCCTCCCAGTGTGCAACACCTGTAGGAGCCACCGGAGTCCCCAGCTGCAGAAGAAGGCTACGTGCCTACTCTCCCGGACACACCATCGTCGGCCCCTCAACCCCACCATTACAAACACCAGCTCCTCCGAGCCATCGGCGGCGGTTTTGTCCACCACCACCACGATGCACACCACCCCCCCCCCCCCCCGTCCCCCCCCGTCCCCCCGTCTGTCACCACCAACACGGCCTCCTCTGGACCAACTGCCTCCTCCGTCTCCACTGGTCACACCACCATAGAAGCATCGTCTGGTGTCTCTACCCCCTGCAATTTGAATACAGC
Organism: Coregonus lavaretus; assembly: GCF_964263955.1. NCBI lineage: Eukaryota > Metazoa > Chordata > Actinopteri > Salmoniformes > Salmonidae > Coregonus > Coregonus lavaretus. Next base: position 2,407 of record NW_028165229.1, on the reverse strand, counting down.
CACCTCCACAGGTAAACACATGTTAAATTACAACAAAATGACTGTTATCTGTTTTATAAAACAGCAATGTAAAAAAAAAAATCTCTCCTTACATATCTACAGTCCATAGCACCAGCCCTCAGTCATCTCCACCTCCTCCAAAACCTCTGCAGCTTCCTCCAGAGGTATTGATGTAAAAAAGTTGAAAAGGGTTTTGATGAAACATGCTAACACTACTTTTTTTCAAAATGCAGCACAGAAAAGGAAGAGAAAAGCTCCACCGGTCTCGTCTGTCACGCCACCCGTTGGCACTACTCTCAGGTACTTCATAATCTGTTTTTCTCTCTCTCAGTTGTATCAATTACTATTGTTGTTGAAGAACTTCTACATTTTGCAAAACCATATTAATCAATTTATATTATTATTTTATTTTTTACAAAAGAAGACACCACCTGCTGTGCTTGCTGCGGGGAGCATGATCCGCCTGCAAGCTCCCCTCAGGAGTGTAGATCCGAGGTGCCATGTGTGTGCTGTGACTTCTGCCAGCACTGGTTCCACTGCAGGTGTGTGCAGTGGGATCAAGAGGTAGCGGTGGAGCTGGATTTTTATTGTGATTTTTGTGACAATATAGGGATGGAGGTCGAGATTTAATTGTTTGTTTTGTTTGTGTTCATATGAAATTATTTATTTGTACAAAAAAATAAATGTCTAAAATATAATATATATATTTATTGAACCCATCTTGTGTATTTCTTCCTTTACTTTCCAAGTGCACCTCTGCAACACAAACTCCAACTGTGTTTTCATTGTTTATGTCAATGCACATTACTGAAATTAAAGTTTTATTTGATGTAAATTATTAATACTCATATTTTAGTATTCAACTGTTATCTACTTTCTCAAAACATAAGATTAATCTGTAAAACAAATGATGAGACATTATTTGGTTACAACACTGAATATGTTGGTGAATAACCATTTTTTAAGAGTCCACAGGAGGGCGCACCGGGCTACGCAAAAGTTGACAGGCAAGTCATTATTTTTTACCGGAAGGCTAGCCAACTAGTCAACTATCTAGTAAACACTTCGGGTACATGGTTGGTGTCTCTTTTTTGAACAAAAAACGGGGTTCCACGCTACCTACGCAGGTCTGCATTTAGTCCCACTCTCTGACAACTGCCATTTATGCCATTCCTTTGAGGCAAATCGGTAGTGGAACCGACAAGTGAGCACCTGAATTGACGCACTGTTTGTGCATTTAGCCGTTGCTAAACAACATCAGACAACCACCAAGAATGACAGTAACAGACAGGTGTTCACTCTGTTTACACAATTAGAAACGATTTACACTCTTCAAGGTCTTTGTTCAAACATGCCATAATATTTTCTAATCAAGTCCATGTCAAGGGAGATAAATAAAAACCTGCATATTTATTTATTGTGATGCTAGTTTATCATTAATACATCACAAGAGCATGAGCAAATAGATCAAAAGGAATTGAGGAGTGAGCTCCCGTGCTGAAGAGCTGCATTAGCCTTCTGGAGTAAAGATGCTAGGTGATTAGCTAGATTAGAGAATACTAGAGTTTAATTTACTCTGTTATGGTAATGGCAGTTGAGTTAACTGATCTGGAATTAGCCAAAATAAAGAAATGTTTAATGTGTTCTGAATTAATGTGTTCTGTTATTGTGAATCAGTTAATCAAACAAAAGACACTGAGTAAGAGAAAAATGATGGAGGGAGGGAGGGAGGGAGGAGAGAGAGAGAGAGAGAGAGAGAGAGAGAGAGAGAGAGAGAGAGAGAGAGAGAGAGAGAGAGAGAGAGAGAGAGAGAGAGAGAGAGAGAGAGAGAGAGAGAGAGAAGAGAGAGAGAGAGAGAGAGAGAGAGAGAGAGAGAGAGAGAGAGAGAGAGAGAGAGAGAGAGGAGAGAGAGAGAGAGAGAGAGAGGAGAGAGAGAGAGAGAGAGAGAGAGAGAGAGAGAGAGAGAGAGAGAGAGAGAGAGAGAGAGAGAGAGAGAGAGAGGAGAGAGAGAGAGAGAGAGAGAGAGAGAGAAGGCTAGCTTGGTCACTGGCGTGGGCAAAATAAACCACTTAAAAGCAGTAATTATAAAACTGGCAGTAGAATGTCATTATTTCACCAGTAGATTGCCAGAGGGCTCTAGAGTGTCTTCTGAGTTCCGACAGCCACGAGTCAGTCGGGTGAGAATCTAATAGATTGGAGGTATTGATACGGCATCGCCACCTTAATCTCACACTATCTGACGGCTCGGATTAACAGGTGTGGGATTTATCATGTTGGAAAACTGGTTTGTATTATCACTAGTATAACAAAAGACACTGGGAGAGAGAGAAGGATGGAGAGAGCCGTGATGTAAAAATGATACACTAGTTGTCAAGCGTCACAATAAATTAAATATCTCTCCCTTGAC
>NW_028165230.1:10000-12500 GCF_964263955.1 Coregonus lavaretus | reverse complement strand
CTGAAGGAGCAGCCCCCCAGCTACACCACCCCCAGCCCAGACACAGAGCTTCTACAGGACCAGATCAACCAGTGCAGGACCCAGCTGAAGAACTCTGTCCAGGAGCTGAGAGAGAGCCTTACCACAGCGCTTGAGGAGGTAAAAGCCACCATGAGGAGAGAGCTAGTGCAGGTAAAGGAGGAGATGGCAAAGGAGTTGTCTGTCATCAAGAGGGTGCTACAGCAGAGAGAACAGACTGTAGAGACTCCCAGAGAGAAGCTGCAGCCCCTCACCACCCCTAACAACCCCACTGACCCACCTTTACCCACAATCCCCCCCCATACCGACAACACTTTACCCACACCCCCAGTCAACAAAGAGGCCCACATTGAGACAACTACTACAGAGAGAAGCTCTCTGGCCCCCCCTGACACACCCCCACACACCCCTCCATGTACACAGGCCCTGTCTACTCCAGCCCCAGACCGAAAACGCACCAATCTGGTAAAACCCACTGAGGTGGCCATCCTCATTGACTCAAATGGGAAATTCATTCAAGAAGATAAACTCTTCCCCCAACACAAGGTGCGCAAAATATGGTGCCCAAAAACACAAGATGCACTCCACATCCTGTCCCAGCCTGACTTTGGCACACCAGGCCACATTATTATTCACACCGGCACCAACAACCTGCGAGAGGAGCAGGAGAGAGTAGGCAGCCTGGTCAACAGAGTAGCAGAGAGGGCCTCTGAGTGGTTCCCCAACTCCCACATCACCATCTCCACTCTGCTGCCCCGCAAAGACTTTCATCCCCGTACCATCCAGAAAGCCAACGCTGACATCACCAGAGGGTGTGGCCTACTCCCGAACATACACATTGCTCACCACCCAACAATCACCCCAGAGCATCTACACGACCACTCCCACCTGAGGAAGCAGACAGTAGGGATGTTTGCCAAGTCCCTAAAGGACGTAGCACTTGGTAGACAAACACCCCATGCTGTACTGGACAGAGGAGCACCCAGAGACCCCTACCAGACCACTGCACCACCAAGGAGCCCCAGGCCCCTTCAACGCCACACCAGACCCAGTGCACCCCACAGGCCCCACCCACCCCCAGAGCATCACCACTTCCATCGGCTTAGCCAGACCAGACCGGGCCCAGCCTATTATCCCGCACCAGACCACCACCCCTACCAGACCAGAGAGGAAGTCCCACAGCCCAGACCTGGCCCCCCTCCACCTCACAGGGCCCAACAGCAGGACCAGCGCAGCTACGCGGAGGTCGTCAGAGGACAGGAGAACCCTGTAGGATTAAGTGAGATTAAACAGCTCCTCCAATACATCTGCACTAAACTGCACTAAACACACACGGACGCATACACACACACACCACACACACACACACACACACACCTATTGTACTAGAATTTACTTGTTCAATGAATAGGAATATTTAACAGAATAACAGAATAAATGTTAGCTGATATCCTGTTTATCTCGCTCTTAACAACTTATTAGTTAATCGTTACTGTGTTTCTGACTGCTACTCTTTCTTTTTGCAACATGAAATCACTATCAGTTAGCATGTGGAACATTCAGGGTCTAAACTCATCAACCTTTGGTCTGAAGAGTTTAGCACTGGAGTTCAACAAAAATCTGAAAGATGTTGACGTCATCATTCTGCAGGAGACATGGTGTAAGGCTGACGTTGTCACTCACTGTCCCACAGGCTACAGAGAGATCATTGTGCCATCACAGAAACACAGCTCTGTCAATAGAGGCAGAGACTCTGGAGGATTGATCATTTGGTACAAATCCGAACTACAAAATCTAATTGATCCCCTCAAAATTGGCAAATACCACATTTGGTTAAAACTAAAAAAAGAACTTGTACTGACAGGAAAAGATGTGTTCCTTTGCGCAATATATATCCCCCCCTCAGAATCCCCATATTACTCAGAGGAGATCTTCCCCACCCTCGAGGAAGAGACGTGCCATTTCCAGGCCCAGGGAAATGTGCTCATCTGTGGGGACACAAATGCGCGCACAGGAACACTACCTGATCTAACGAGCACACGAGGGGACAGCTTTATTACAGACCATACAGTTTCTAACTATCTTAATCTCCCCCATAGAAACAACAGTGACAGCACCGTCAACAAAAACGGAAGGGATCTTTTGCAGCTCTGTAGAAGCCTGGGTCTGTACTTTGTCAATGGTAGGTTACGGGGGGACTCTTTGGGGAGATTCACCTACTGCTCACCTCTTGGCCACAGTACAGTAGACTATATGATCACAGACATGGACCCTTTCTCTCTCAGCTCATTCACTGTCAAGCCACTAACACCTCTGTCTGATCACAGCCAAATTACGTTGTTCCTCAAAAGAACAGACCTGGAAACAACCACACATTCACAGCCCAGTAAGCTGTACAACATCAGAAATTCATACAGATGGGCCCAAAACAGCACAGAAGAATACCAGAAAGCAACCTGGAACCAAAATATCCAAACACTCT
>NW_028165230.1:0-5000 GCF_964263955.1 Coregonus lavaretus | reverse complement strand
GATAGAGAGAGACAGAGATAGATAGTTATGTTACGTCATAGTTCCTCTCTGGGGGAGACAGTGTTTTAGAGTAGTGGCACCTTGGCATTGTGATAGGACGGCCCCCCAACGCCCACTGCTGAGGCGTCCACCTCCACCACGAAGAGCAGCCTCTGGATCTTGGTGTTTCAGCAACGGGGCAGTGGTGAAACACCCCTTCAGTAGGCGGAAGGCCTCATCGGCTGCAGGACTCCACACCAACTTACAGGGGGCCACCCTCGAGGAGAGGGACTCCACACCAACTTACAGGGGGCCACCCTCGAGGAGAGGGACTCCACACCAACTTACAGGGGGCCACCCTCGAGGAGAGGGACTCCACACCAACTTACAGGGGGCCACCCTCGAGGAGAGGGACTCCACACCAACTTACAGGGGGCCACCCTCGAGGAGAGGGACTCCACACCAACTTACAGGGGGCCACCCTCGAGGAGAGGGACTCCACACCAACTTACAGGGGGCCACCCTCGAGGAGAGGGACTCCACACCAACTTACAGGGGGCCACCCTCGAGGAGAGGGACTCCACACCAACTTACAGGGGGCCACCCTCGAGGAGAGGGACTCCACACCAACTTACAGGGGGCCACCCTCGAGGAGAGGGACTCCACACCAACTTACAGGGGGCCACCCTCGAGGAGAGGGACTCCACACCAACTTACAGGGGGCCACCCTCGAGGAGAGGGACTCCACACCAACTTACAGGGGGCCACCCTCGAGGAGAGGGACTCCACACCAACTTACAGGGGGCCACCCTCGAGGAGAGAGGTGAGAGGAGAGGCGATGGAGCTGAAGTTCTTAATGAAGCGGAGGTAGGAGTTGGCAAACCCCCAAAAACGTTGTAGTCCCTTTTATGGTGGTTGGGACTGGCCATGACCTGAGCAGAAGTAAAATAAAATAACAGTAGGGAGGCTATATATACAGGGGGGTACCGGTGCAGAGTCAATGTGCGGGGGCACCGGCTAGTTGAGGTAGTTGAAGTAATATGTACATGTGGGTAGAGTTAAAGTGACTATGCATAAATAATTAACAGAGTAGCAGCAGCGTAAAAAGATGGGGTGGGGGGGCAAGTCCTCGTAGTGCCTAGACATCGTGCTGAAGGCCCGTTTCCCATTCATCCCCGTCCCGGATGCGGATCAGGTTGTGGGCCACTCCGCAGGTCCAGGAGAGGGTAGTGGTGCTTGGTGCTGGTGGAATTGAGACCTCCCTCCTTCTTGGCCACGAAGATGAAGCCTGCCGACGCAGGGGAGGTGGATGGGCAGATGAAACCCTGTTGGAGAGCAAGATGAAGCCTGCCGACGCAGGGGAGGTGGATGGGCAGATGAAACCCTGTTGGAGAGCAAGATGAAGCCTGCCGACGCAGGGGAGGTGGATGGGCAGATGAAACCCTGTTGGAGAGCAAGATGAAGCCTGCCGACGCAGGGGAGGTGGATGGGCAGATGAAACCCTGTTGGGGAGCAAGATGAAGCCTGCCGACGCAGGGGAGGTGGATGGGCAGATGAAACCCTGTTGGAGAGCAAGATGAAGCCTGCCGACGCAGGGGAGGTGGATGGGCAGATGAAACCCTGTTGGAGAGCCTCCTGGATGTACTCATTTTAAATTTTGTAAAATTTTAGTCATTTAGCAGACGCTCTTATCCAGAGCGACTTACAGTTAAGTGAGTGCATAAATTATTTATTTTTCATACTGGCCCCCCTCCTCCATAGCCTTTCAGACACCGACAGGGGGTAGACGCAGCTGCGCGGAGGTGAAGAGTCTGCCAGCAGGTCGATGGCACAGTCCCAGGGGCGATGAGGAGGGAGACAGGTGGCGCAGGTCTTGGAGAAAACCTCCCGGAGGTCCTGGTAAAACCTCGGGGATGTCGGCCTGGAGGGCAACCACAGGGTAAGGGAAAGCAGGTCTTCCGCCCAACCACAGGGTAAGGGAAAGCAGGTCTTCCGCCCAACCACAGGGTAAGGGAAAGCAGGTCTTCCGCCCAACCACATGGTAAGGGAAAGCAGGTCTTCCGCCCAACCACAGGGTAAGGGAAAGCAGGTCTTCCGCCCAGCCACAGGGTAAGGGAAAGCAGGTCTTCCGCCCAGCCACAGGGTAAGGGAAAGCAGGTCTTCCGCCCAACCACAGGGTAAGGGAAAGCAGGTCTTCCGCCCAACCACAGGGTAAGGGAAAGCAGGTCTTCCGCCCAGCCACCTACCCAGTTGGGCCAGTTGGTCTTGGTGTTGGCAGATTAGGTGTCCCTGTTCGCCGACCCTCTGGGAGGCAGTATTCTGTCATGTAGAAGCAGGGAGTCAGGAAGCAGGTGCAGTTGGTGAGTTTAATAACAAAGAACATGAAGATATACATAACAAGAGAAACGTACTGGGCATGAAAAACAAAACCAATACTGCCTGAAGACTGAGGCTACTGAGGGCTAAATAAAGGGGAAGTAATCAAGGTGATGATAACGATGGGGAGCAGGTGTGTGTAATGTGGGTTGCCAGATGTGTAATGATGGTTGCCAGGTGTGTAATGATGGTTGACAGGTGTGTAATGATGGTTGCCAGGTGTGTAATGATGGTTGCCAGGTGTGTAATGATGGTTGACAGGTGTGTAATGATGGTTGACAGGTGTGTAATGATGGTTGACAGGTGTGTGTAATGATGGTTGCCAGGTGTGTAATGATGGTTGACAGGTGTGTAATGATGGTTGACAGGTGTGTAATGATGGTTGACAGGTGTGTAATGATGGTTGACAGATGTGTGTAATGATGGTTGCCAGGTGTGTAATGATGGTTGACAGGTGTGTGTAATGATGGTTGCCAGGTGTGTAATGATGGTTGCCAGGTGTGTAATGTGGGTTGACAGGTGTGTAATGATGGTTGACAGGAGTGTAATGATGGTTGACAGGTGTGTGTAATGATGGTTGACAGGTGTGTGTAATGTGGGTTGCCAGGTGTGTAATGATGGTTGACAGGTGTGTAATGATGGTTGACAGGTGTGTGTAATGATGGTTGCCAGGTGTGTAATGATGGTTGACAGGTGTGTAATGATGGTTGACAGGTGTGTGTAATGATGGTTGACAGGTGTGTGTAATGTGGGTTGCCAGGTGTGTAATGATGGTTGACAGGTGTGTAATGATGGTTGACAGGTGTGTGTAATGATGGTTGCCAGGTGTGTAATGATGGTTGACAGGTGTGTAATGATGGTTGACAGGTGTGTGTAATGATGGTTGCCAGGTGTGTAATGATGGTTGACAGGTGTGTAATGATGGTTGACAGGTGTGTGTAATGATGGTTGACAGGTGTGTGTAATGTGGGTTGCCAGGTGTGTAATGATGGTTGACAGGTGTGTAATGATGGTTGACAGGTGTGTGTAATGATGGTTGCCAGGTGTGTAATGATGGTTGACAGGTGTGTAATGATGGTTGACAGGTGTGTGTAATGATGGTTGCCAGGTGTGTAATGATGGTTGACAGGTGTGTAATGATGGTTACCAGGTGTGTGTAATGATGGTTGCCAGGTGTGTAATGATGGTTGACAGGTGTGTGTAATGTGGGTTGCCAGGTGTGTAATGATGGTTGCCAGGTGTGTGTAATGATGGTTGACAGGTGTGTGTAATGTGGGTTGCCAGGTGTGTAATGATGGTTGACAGGTGTTTAATGATGGTTGACAGGTGTGTAATGATGGTTGACAGGTGTGTAATGATGGTTGACAGGTGTGTGTAATGATGGTTGCCAGGTGTGTAATGATGGTTGACAGGTGTGTAATGATGGTTGACAGGTGTGTGTAATGATGGTTGCCAGGTGTGTAATGATGGTTGACAGGTGTGTGTAATGTGGGTTGCCAGGTGTGCGTAATGATGGTTGCCAGGTGTGTGTAATGATGGTTGACAGGTGTGTGTAATGTGGGTTGCCAGGTGTGTAATGATGGTTGACAGGTAGGTAATGATGGTTGACAGGTGTGTGTAATGATGGTTGACAGGTGTGTGTAATGTGGGTTGCCAGGTGTGTAATGATGGTTGACAGGTGTGTAATGATGGTTGACAGGTGTGTGTAATGATGGTTGCCAGGTGTGTGTAATGATGGTTGCCAGGTGTGTGTAATGGTGGTTGACAGGTGTGTAATGATGGTTGCCAGGTGTGTGTAATGATGGTTGACAGGTGTGTGTAATGATGGTTGACAGGTGTGTAATGATGGTTGCCAGGTGTGTGTAATGATGGTTGCCAGGTGTGTGTAATGATGGTTGACAGGTGTGTGTAATGATGGTTACCAGGTGTGCGTAATGATGGTTGCCAGGTGTGCGTAATGTGGGTTGCCAGGACCGGTGGTTAGTAGACCGTTGATGTGGAACACCGGAGCGGGAGAGCGGGAGTAGGCGTGACACTCAGTGAGCATAGCCTTGCTATTGAGAAAGGCCACCGTAGGCAGAACTGTCTCTCAAGAGAAGACAGGCTATGTGCCACCTGCCCACAAAATGAGGTGGAAACTGAGCTGCACTTCCTGAACCTCCTGCCGAATGTATGACCATATTAGAGACACATATTTCCCTCAGATTACAAAGAATTCCAAAACAAATCTAATTTTGATAAACTCCCATATCTTCTGGGTGAAAAACCACAGTGTGCCATCACAGCAGCAAGATTTGTGACCTGTTGCCACAAGAAAAGGGCAACCAGTGAAGAACAAACGCCATTATAAATACAACCCATATTTATGTTTATTTATTTTCCCATTTGTACTTTAACTATTTGCACATCATTACAACACTGTATATAGACATAATGACATTTGAAATGTCTCTATTTCTTAGAAACTTTTGTGAATGTAATGTTTACTGTACATTTTTTATTGCTTATTTCACTTTGTTTAATATCAATTTCACTGGCGTTGGCAATGTTAACATATGTTTCCCATGCCAATAAAGCCCCTTGAATTGAAATTGAATTGATAGAGAGAGAGAGAGAGAGAGAGAGAGAGAGAGAGAGGGAGAGAG